>NW_024380794.1:0-7775 GCF_016835505.1 Polypterus senegalus | reverse complement strand
ATAAATCTTCCAGATTTCAGGCTTGTCCCAGAAAAACCTGACCTCTGTTTTAAATTTCAGTAATCCAACCTGCCTTAAGTAACCTAGAAAAGGTAGTCATTATGTAGCTTAATGATCACCTCGATAAACCTGCTATTCTTCATAAATTTCAGTCAGGTTTCAGAACAAATCACAGCACAGAAACGCACTCGTAAAGTAGTAAATGACTTCGGGTGAATGCAGACAGAGGCCATTTATCTGTTCTCATCCTCTTAGATCTGAGTGCGATTTGACACCATTGATCACAACATTCTTAGAAATCGCCTTAGTCAATGGGTGGGCCTCTCTGGCAGGGTCTTAAATTGGTTTGAGTCCTACCTGACACTCCTACACTGTTCATAAATATTCTCTGCACAGTTATGCAGTAAACCTTCGCTTATAGCGGTAGATACGCCCAGACAGATAAACGAATTTCCAAGAAGTAGGATTCTTTATTTAGAAATCTAATACTTTCACAGTTAGAGCATTGAAAACCTGTTTACCACCTTCTAAATACGTTTTTTAAATTATTAGAGCCCCTAGACATGAAATAACACTTTTAGTCAAAAGTTTAAACTTTTGACAAGACAAGACAAGACAGAGATGACAGTTCTTTCTCACAGTTAAAAGAATGCAAACATATCTTCCTCTTCAAGGTGCTTCAGGAGCGAGAATGTCAGAGAGAGAGGTAAAGTAAACAATAAAAAATCAATAGGGCTGTTGTGCTTTTAAGTATGCAAGCATCGCAATAAAGCGCAAATGAAGAGATCAATGTGAAGGTAGCCTTCAGCATTTTTACAGGCGCGTCCAGTATCTTCTAAGCAAACAGCCACTGTGCAAACAGCCCTCTGCTCACACCCTCCATCAAGAGAAGATAATGGGCCAATCATACGCCTCCCTGATGGAATTGCATGATGGATAAGTATCTGCCTGTATTTCTCAGAGAGTGAGGGACAGAGAAAAGCAAACAATGAAAATCAATACGGGCTGTTAGAGCTTTTAAGTGCTGAAGCAGCGCTGGAAGCATATCGTATATCATTGAGGAGTTTTAGTTAATATGTAATACATGCTCTGATTGGGTAGCCTGCCATTCGCCAATAGCGCCCTTGTATGAAATCAACTGGGCAAACAAACTGAGGAAGCATGTAATATAAATTGAAAGACCCATTGTCCGCAGAAACCAGAACCAGCTTAAAAATCCGTGATATATATTTAGAAATGCTTACATTTAAAATCCGCGATGGTGAAGCCACGAAAGTCGAGCCGTATAGCTAGGGATCACTTATATATATATATATATATATATATATATATATATATATATATATATATATATATATTGTAGCGACCCATGGAGGAGTCTTTAAGATTTCGAACGAACTCTGCCGTGCACCTCTCCGTTGTCGGCTAGCGCTTGCCAGCGCATGCCGCTAACTGCACCCAGCTCTTTAAGAAAGAGAACACTCGTGCCCCATACACCGCACGACTCGAGTGTCTCGTAGTTTGCTTAGATAAAATCTTAGCAATAAAACAGCTCTGTCCTGTTGTATCTTTTATTACAGCAGATAGTCAGAAACAAAAGCTCAACATTATTGCTCGCCATTGCCAAGGTCACGCACAGAGACACATTTCAATAAATTGGTACTTTTTACAAAATAAATAACCCCCGGACGGCGATGTCCCAAACCCACCCAACCAAACACACCATTATTTACAACACAAATGACAATACGTAAATGTCGACATACAATAAGCTTTTTATAAATTACCCATAAATTCCCCACAAACTATTTAAATAAATTACCATGAGGCGCCACCGCCAGCGTTCTGCCGGGTTGTTACACAGCCCCTCCTAAGAGGGTTAGTGTCCCCACAACCCTACTCATCACAGATAAAATCACGAAATGTCCTGGCCGCCGACGGATACGCTTTGTCCTGCCGGAGGTGCCGCCACTTGTGTCGGGCTCAGTCCTGTCAATGTCTGACTCGGTGCCGGGGTGGAGGTTGGAGAACCGCTTGTATTTTCGAGTTGTTGTGTTCTGGGGCCAGTGGTGGTATGGTGCTAAACGGTCCTTGTGCAGCACCACCCGCCTGCCTCTGCCCTGGCATTCGACTCGGAAAACGACCTCCCATATTTGTCCAATATTTCCCGTCCTCCCAATGGTGAGCTAGTTTTGGGACAATCCCGCTTCCGCTATGGGCAAAATACCCACACTTTGTCCCTGGCTTCAGCGCCGGGCCATGAGCCCGGGGAATCGTAAGCCGTTTTGGCGCGCTCCAGCTCCCTCCAGGGCCTCCCTGGCCAGTCGATGAACGGTGTCCAGCCGCTTTTTTAGCCGCCTAAAATAATCCATTTCGGCCCACCAATAATCTCAGGCTCAGGGGTGAGCCAAACACTAATTCCACCGGGCGATGAGTTCCCTTCCAAACATCAGCCCGGCTGGCTACATTGGCTCGACTCCTGCACTGCTGTCCGATATGCCCATAGGACCAAAGGACAAATGTTGGTCCCAGTCCCGCTGGTGTTGACTGGTCAGAATTGCCAGTTGAGTGGCCAGGTGCGATTAAATCGCCGACCAATCCATCACTTTGTGGGTGAAGGGGTGGTCCGGTCTTTTCACCCCAGTCGCTGACACACCTCCCTGAACAAACGGCTCTCGTTCCGCCTGATCGCTGTGGAGCTCGTCCGAACTCCAAATCGAGTGAACATTTCATCCACGAGTTTTTGGGCAGCTGTGGGGCACTCTGATCCGAACTGCATACGCCTCTGGCCATTTGGTAAAGTAGTCCATTGCTACCAAACGTAGCGATTTCCGCTTCCGTTACAGGAAAAGGACCCAGTATGTCCACGCCAATCTTCCATGGGTGCCCCACCAGGTATCGCTGCAATGGCGCCGTGAGAACGCTGACCAGGTCCTTTTGTGCAGTGCAGACGCCACAGCAGTGGACGGTAGCTCTGCGCTTGCCGCACACCAGGGCCACAAAACCGCTGCCGTAGTCGACGCACTGTCTTAGCGTCCCCGTAATGTCGGATCCAGCCGCCCGGGACCCATCGGAGGACCTCGGCGCGCAAAGCCTGGGGAACCAGTAGTTGTAGTCGGTCAATTCCTCCCCGGTGCGTGCACCGCCTGTAGATTACGCCATCGTGCAACCCAAGTTGCCCAACTGAGAGTGGAGTATTTTGAGTTCAGGCCCCTGTGACGCACACGGTTTGCCAGTCGGGACGTCTTGTGTCTCCAACCAGCCCTTTACCTTTTAGTGCTTGATCGCTCGCCTGTAACTGCCCTCACTGGTCAATAGTGTACGGCTCCCCTATCCAACAGTGTCATCTATCCTGCGGATGCTGGACGATGGCCCCAGCCCCTTCTTCCTGTCGGCGGCAATATCGATATTCATTGCTGAGGCATGGACGCCTGGAGAGGGCATCAGCGCTGGCATGCTGCCGCCCGTCGGTGCTGTATCTCAAAGTCATATTCTTGTAGAATCTCCATCCACCTTGCCACCTGGCCCTCTGGTTGCCTGAAATTCAACATCCAGGTGAGACTAGCATGGTCAGTCCGCAGTGTGAACCTAGTGCCCAATAGGTAGGGCCGAAAGTGCCATACCGCTAGGATCACTGCCAACAGTTCCCGCCGAGTGACACAGTAATTCCTCTCCGGTCGACTGAGGCTGCAGCTGTAATAAGCTATCACTCTTTCTCCAGCCTCCCTTCTGTGAGAGCACGGCCCCAATCCCCACATTGCTAGCGCCAGTGTCCACCACAAAAGGTTGGTTGGGGTCAGGTACGCCAGGACAGGCGCTGACGAGGGCAGCCTTTAACTGTTGGAAGGCGGCTGTGCAGTCCTCCGTCCACCCAAACTGTTGGCCCTTACTCGTTAGTCGGTGCAAAGGGCTGGCAATGGTCGCAAAGTTTTTTACGAATCTTCGGTAGTAGGAGGCTAAACCCAAAAAGCTCCGCAGTTCAGTGATATTGGCTGGTGGGGGCCAGTTGCTCACGGCAGTCACCTTCGGGGTCTGTAGCCACCCCACTCGCTGATTACGCGCCCTAGAAACTGAGTCTGTCGGGCGAAGATTGCATTTCTAGGGTTTAACCGCAACCCGGCTACTGAATGGCGGTCAGGACCTCCCTTAAATTGTGCACCGCCTGGTCAAAGTCTCTGGCATGAATCAGCAGGTCATCTAAATAGACCACACAACGGGTTCGGGAATGTCTTTTAGGACCCGCCCATTAATCTTTCAAACGGGCGGCGATACAAAGTCCAAACGGCATTACCTTAAACTGCCACAGCCCTTGTCCGATGGTGAATGCAGTTTTGGGTCGGTCCTCTGCTGCCAGTTCTACCTGCCAATATCCACTGCGCGAAGTCCAAAGTGCTGAACCAACGGGATCCAGCCATAGTCCAATGCATCATCGATGCGAGGCAATGGGTAAGAGTCTTTTCGAGTGACTGCATTTAATTCTACAAAGTCCACAAAGGCGCCAACCCCGCTTTCTTCCGCACCATGACCATGGGTGCGCCAGGGACTGTCCGGCTCACTGATGTCGTTGGTTACCATCTCGCGAATCAATTCTTCCGGGAGCTTGGCGCTTTTGCAAGAGGCAATCTTTGGGGCGAACTCAATGGGGGCGTGGCCAGTGTCAATGTGGTGTTTGACTAACGAGGTTCTGGTGCAGTCCTCTTCTCGAGCCGCAAAATGTCCACAAAGTCGTCAATACTTTCTGGAGTTGCTCCTGCTGTGGCGTGCTCAGCTGTTCACCACTCGATGGCCCACCTCCACAGCAGCAACCGTCTCAGTGGATGGGTGGTCGTGTGAGGAAACCGCTGGGGAGCACTGGTCTGAGCTGCAATACTTCCTGGGGGTCCTCTTCAGTCCCTGCATCTTCCGAACAACGGTCGGGAGCCGGTGAGCCGGGTGTCCAGGCAAATCCAAGCTAACAGCCCTTCCAGGATGATTCCAGCCCGATTGAGCGGCACAGTCTCATTACCTACGCAGAGGATGGCCCTGGACACATCAACACATGCTCCCAGTGGGCCAGCAAGTCTAACCCAATTATGCATTTGTCTTAATGTCCGCGAGCCAGAATTCGTGGCTGGTCTGGCTCGTCCCTACTACTACAGTCAATAGTTTCTTTCCGGCATTTTTGTCCGCTCACCCGTAACGCGCGAGTTCGATGTTAGAAGGAGTCCAGTCTTTGGGAAAAGGACCAGCTGTTTGGGCAACACTCTCTGTAATAGACAAATAGTGGACCCGTGTCCACTAAGGCACTGCATGGCCGTCGCTCTATAATGCAGTCTAGGTATAGTCCACCTGAAACCCACAGCCCCACTTTAGGGCAGTCATTGCGGAGGGATGCTGAAAATTGAGCGAGGGTCCCTCACGGCCTCACCAAGTCGCTTCCAAGGTGATGTTGTACGAGGCAGGGACTTGGAGCAGGGCAGTCCCTGGGAAATGCCCTGGTTCTCCGCGATCGGAAACAGCGGTCCATCTTTGTCTCTGTCGGGGAATTGATGATGGCTGGCGCGACTGACCTCCACACCTCAGGCTGGTCCCTTTCTACCACTCGCTCAACTGCTCTCGCAGCGGCTTTGGGCGTGATGATTGGACGTGCCGGAGACCCAAACTGTAGTACCTCTTCAGCCCGTTCAGCCTCCCGTAGTGCTCGCCAAATGTCTGGGCTGAGACAGACAGACATGCTGATGAAGACGCCTGGTGCAAGGCCCCGCAGGAAAGCATGAAGACTGAGTTCTTCCCTTGCTGCTGTCGAGAAAGTAGGGTAACCTGTCCGTACATAGACCCTGATGTCAGCGCAAATGCTCCCACACCTCACCTTCACGCCGATGTCGGTTTGTCAGCTCCTCCCTGCTGTGTTCCGCTGAGGTTCTCTGTCCAAACGACGGGTGAGAGCATCGGTGAGGGCTGAAGATCACGACACCCTCAGGCGGCAGGTCGATGAGTACCTGAAGTGCGGGACCTCCAAGGCAAGGCCAAGTGTGTTGCAGCTTCCTCGCAGCTCCAACCATTGTGAAGAGCAGCCAGATCCACTTGTGCAAAGTATGGCTCAGGGCGCCAACCCGCTGTATCGTGGCAGCTTAGCGGTGACCGTGTGGGGAGGACTGGCCGACTGGTGATTTGGGGTGTCGCTTGGGCAGCTACAGGTTCATTCCGCCATGCCTAGAAGATCGCAACACTGTCCGGGGGAAAACTGGCACCCTAGGCCAGTTTGTCCTTTTCTCCGGCAGTTCTGCTGATCAGGCGCCCAACATAACGCTATTTTCCCGAGATGGCACGCTCTATTTCTTCAAGACTCTGTTCCATGACGGCGTCTTCTAAACAGCCTGGTCTCCCACTTCTGACACCAATGTAGCGACCCGTGGAGGAGTCTTTTAAGATTTCGAGCCGAACTCTGCCGCATTCTCCAGCTGTCGTAGCGGCTTGCCAGCGCCATGCACGCAACTGCACCCAGCTCTTTAAGAAAGAGAACACGTGCCCATACACGCGACGACTTCGAAAGTGTCTCGGTAGTTTGCTTAGATAAAATCTTAGCAATAAAACAGCTCTGTCCTGTTGTATCTTTTATTACAGCAGATAGTCAGAAACAAAAGCTCAACATTATTGCTCGCCATTGCCAAGGTCACGACAGAGACACATTTCAATAAATTGGTACTTTTTACAAAATAAATAACCCCCGGACGGCGATGTCCCAAACCCACCCAACCAATTAAATACAAACACACCATTATTTACAACACAAATGACAATACGTAAATGTCGATATACAATAAGCTTTTTATAAATTACCCATAAATTCCCACAAACTATTTACATAAATTACCATGAGAGCACCCGCCAGCGCTTGCTGCGTTGTTAAATATATATATATATATATATATATATATATATATATATATATATATATATATATATATATATATATATATATACAGTATGTGAGTGTTTTATGCATATATATTTGTATGAAGAGAAATATAAATAAGATAAATATATATATGGGTAATGATTAAAGGGTGATATATTCAAAGGTTTGCTGTGGAAGGAACCATGCAAGGATTTGAAAACGGGATGTGGTAAAAGTAAAGAGTCAGTTGAAGTATACCCTACCAATGATAACTGTGTGAAATATAGACTTGAACGCAAAGGCTTAGATAAGAAAACTAAAGAAAGAGAAAAGAAAAAGGATGGATCTCCCCGTAAATTCATAGAATAGAAGACAGGTTTAAAATTTGGAAAAGAGTGTAAGAAATGGCATAGAGTAATGGAAGGTGGCCAGAGGAAGGGACAGGAGATGAGATAGATGATAGATAGACGAGGTCCAGGAGATAAAGAGAATGTTAATGGCAAAAGCTGGTTCGATGTTATGACTCGGTCCATATGGGATGGACAAGTTTGAAAAATGGAAAAAAGTAATAAAGGATAGAGCATTAGACAGTGTCAGGAAATGTGTGGATGATTTAGCAGCCAAGGCACGCATGGAGCATGAGAAAAATAAAGAGCAAGAAAAGATTATTGCAGTTTTGAGTACTACGAAACTAAGAGGAGATAAATTGAAGGAAAAGGAAAAAGATGTTTACAGGAAAAGGAAGGATGGCACGTTTGAACTGTTACACTATCCAGCATTGCCTCCTCCGTATTTTCCACAACCTCAGCCTTTTGCTTTCAGTTCAAGGTGAAGAGGAGCTGAAAAATGAGGGAGGAGGAGGAGGATGAAGGAAATTCCTCATGCAGATTCAAGTGCA
>NW_024380793.1:0-3000 GCF_016835505.1 Polypterus senegalus | reverse complement strand
AACTGGCACTACAGTTATAATATTACACAACCTGCGCCACTTTATAAAGGGCGTATTTACATATGATGACGAGATCATTTTAAGATGAAATGCAGTAAAATTTGTTGGTTATATTACACAGATAAAACTTTAATCATCTTTTTAAGCTTACAGATGGCTAAACGTCTATTACAGAGCTGATTGTGTGGCGATTGGTATTTGGTGAAAGAAAAGGAAGGACAGGAATTGGAGGTTAGTACGTTTGAAAGAGCCAGGACTGCTGCAATAAAGCATTTCATCGCAGGTCACTCATGGCACAGCAGGCATCTTCCGTCGAGACATGAACAATCACTGTGCCACCGTGTTCCCATGTTTACTAACGTGCATTAACTCCTATCATCATGAAAATGTTATCATGTAAACTGAACATGAGGGGGATAAGGGAGTGAGCAGGTAGGAGAGCCTATAGGCCACCCAGGGGTTACCTGGAGAGCAACGTGTGTAGGATGAAACAGTATTGTTCTTTTGAACTTTGGTTTTGTCCCCCATGCTAATATCTCTCTGTGCATCTTCTGGTGGCTCCTTTTAACATCCAAAGAGAGACCCCTCAAATCACTCAGTGCTCTGTCTGGACCTCATTTCTCCATACAGCCCTGCCACTCCAGAGCTTTTTAACAAACTGCACAAAATGCATCTCTCATTCCCTTACATAGATACATCCATCCATTCTCCAACCCACTGAATCTAAACACAGGGTCACGGGGTCTGCTAGAGCCAATCCCAACCAACACAGGGCGCAGGGGACACACACACACACTCGGGCCAATTTAGGATTACCAATCCACCTAACCTGCATGTCAATGTCAACTTTATTTCTGTAGCACATTTAGAACAACATAGGAATGCTGTGGCCAAAGTGCTTAACAATAATAGAATAAAAGAAAACATACAATTAACATAAACAACATAAATAGAAATAAAATAAATGAACATAAATAAAATAAATAAATAATAAATAGAAGTAATGTTACATAATCACAATGAGGAAACCATCAGTATTACTGAAGGTCACGGAATGCAAGTGAATGGAAATGAGTCTTTAATCTCGTTTTGAATTGTCAACGACTCCTTTATGTGACGAGGTAAAGAGTCCCACAGGCGAGGCTGACAAAGTCCTGTCTGTCCCCTTTGGTTTTACATTTGGTACGAGGGACAACAAGAGACAACTGACCAGAAGATCTAAGCACTCTGGATGGCTGCTGTAAAGCACACAATTCAAATAAACAGGCAGGAGCGAGCCCATGTGAAGATGTGCTAACACGGGGAGAAGATGCAAACTCCACTCA
This sequence comes from Polypterus senegalus, assembly GCF_016835505.1. NCBI lineage: Eukaryota > Metazoa > Chordata > Cladistia > Polypteriformes > Polypteridae > Polypterus > Polypterus senegalus. The sequence goes on along the minus strand of NW_024380793.1, from coordinate 1,675 downwards.
GGGAGGACCCGGGAAGCAAACCCAGGACTCCTTATGGCGAGGCAGCAGTGCTACCACTGCGCCACTGTGCCAGACATAGATGCTAGATTTAGAAATTCCTGAAAACATTCCTTCTTCCAAATCAATTTCCATAAAAATAAAAAGGAAACAAAAGCAAAAGGTTTGGTGCCCACGACAGACGTCCAGGATGCACAGGTGGCACCAGGAAAATGTGTCGTGTTCTGCATAGAAAGCCATTCTTATATACAGTACATATTTCTGACTGCAGTTCCAAGAACTCGTCTCCACAACAAAACACCTGCACTTGAAGGACCTTTTCACCTTCAGATAACACGGCTGTCAGCTCCTCCACCCAAGTAAGTGATGGTTTCCAGCTCCTCTTACATCTCCCTGAGATGAATTCTGAGAATTCTGATTGTCATCGTTTCTCCCAACTTGTTTTTCCTGTTTATGTTGAAGGGTTGACAATCTGCCTGTCTGTCTGTCATTTTGATTTGCTGCAGCATTAGGGCTGAAATTCCCAGACGTGCACCTGCGTGTTTTATTGTTGAAAGGAAGTTAAATTCAGGAAAATGAGCTTAGAATTGAAATCAGCGAGCAGACAGACAGATAGATAGATAGATAGATAGATAGATAGATAGATAGATAGATAGATAGATAGATAGATAGATAGATAGATAGATAGATAGAGTGAAAGGTGCTATATAACAGATAAATAGATAGATAAAGTGAAAGGTGCTATATAATAGATAGATAGATAGATAGATAGATAGATAGTGTCACACACGTGCGCATGGGAGGCAGCTAAAGGGCGCGAGTGAAGGCAGTTCTGAGGCATGCCAGGATGTGGCAGAGGGCACCGACTGTTTTTCTCCCTTTCCTGTAGACAATTCCCTGGAGATTCCACCTGGCTCTCTTGACGTCACTTCCAGGGCCGAGCCAATGGAAGTAGACCTTACCGGCTCCGGCCCCTGTGATGTCACATCTGGGCTCGATCCAATGATTGAAGAACACGCGCCCGATCCTTATGACCTCACTTCCTGTCTTCCCCTTTAAAAGCCTGCCCCTTTTCCCTTTTCCCTCAGTCTTGTTTTGGACTCGTTTGTATGCACGTCAGTGCTGTGTATTTTCATAAAAGAACGACTTTGCAGCCAGGATACCAGATTATACGGGTGGCTGCCCAAATCTTTATCTGAGTATGTCTCATTATTGTGACAATAGATAGATAGATAGATAGATAGATTTGTTTAGCTGTACAGGTTTGTTGTCAGCCCCCCCACAACACTCTTATACATTAATTATAAGCCCATTGCTCCCACCGTAGGCTGCATTTCCCAGTGCCCAGTGGACTGGTGCCATTAACAAACTATGAAGATGTATTCACCCAGTTTAGCATTAGATTAAAGCGCTTTGATAAACGGTAATATGTTTTTTTAATGCTACTCTTAGTATTTCTATCTTTTGTATTCTGTATACCTGTACAGTACTCTAGATGATGTTTGTTCATTTAAAGTTTGAATGTTTTTGTTTTTTTTATTTTGCTCACATTAGTCCTTTTGGTCTGTTGTGTAGTTGTACTCAGTCCTGTATTGTTGCTGCATGTCATCAGTAGACCATACATTTTAATCTTTTTCGTGTATTATAAGGCATAGTGACAGTAGATTAAATGACAGAA
>NW_024380792.1:0-28164 GCF_016835505.1 Polypterus senegalus | reverse complement strand
CAGTTTGCCAATTCAATGCGAAATTTTAACCCAAATATCATTTCATTCTGGATACCGTTTAAAAATTTTGAGCCAATTTGATAAAAAATGTTATATAAAATTAAAAATACATTTCGGGATACTTGGGATAAAAAAGTTTTCCTCACCCTTAGAGGGATATCCATTGATGAAATTCATTTTCCGAAAAACCATTTGAACCACCCTAGATTGTTACAAATAGTCTCTATTAGGTTAGGAGTTTTTGTCTTTTCCCAAAAATTTTCCAAGAACTAAACAATAACTGGACAGAAATTTGCAGCCCCTAAATCAGTTTTGAATCCCCGGGAAAACATTAACAAACATTGAGAAACCCCTCGGGGACCACTAAGAAAAAACAAGTCTTTACAATTTTTGGGCATTCCCAAACACTCAATAAAATGATTATTCATGTGTTGTTGTTCACTTTTGCCCCCCATCTAATGGTTATTTTTTACCACCCAATTGGGAACAATGACTGTTGTTCGGAAAACTTTTTTTACTCTTGATGTAGAGCATTTTTCTTGTTTGACAAACTGATTCTTAGTAAAGAGCAGAATTAGAAATATCTGCTGAACATTCTTAACTGTCTTATCCATAAAACTAAATGTACATGGAGGGCTCCTGAAAATATTCTCCTTTTTTTGTGCTTTTGTGAAACAAAAATTGAATTTTAATAAGATTGGAATCATCATTCAGTTTTTAAATTCAAAAATTTTGTCATCGCCTATACTTTTTGAATAGACCTAAATTTAATTTCATTTTTTTTCTGTCCCCCAAAGTTTTTTAAAAATTATTAGTTATGTTTTATATACATATTAGTAAAACCCCCTTTCCAGCTACAACATGGATAAAGTACGAATTTGGGGCGAATTGAAATATTTTTTCCCTTTTCCCCTCCACTTTGTAATTACTGCAATTGTTCCTGCAATGCCAGAAGTCAGCTTCCATTGCAACAAAAATTTTACAGATAACAGTAAACCATTAAGCATATAACCAAACACCGAATTTCAAAATATTTTGGGAACCATGTTCCAAATTTTCCTCTGCTGCCAAACAAAACAAAAAAAAAAAACCTTTTTAAAATCCTTTTTAAAACCCAAAAAACCTTCACCCAACTGTAACTAGGTAGGTGCTAAATTATCTAATTAACCCCCCAAACAGGTCCATTTGAAAAAAAAAACAAAAAAAAAAAAAAAAAAAAAATACAAAATATATTACAGCTGATTATAACAATATAACACTTGGCGGGGAGATTTTTTAACAAACAATAATGGGGAAAAAAAAATCATATCCCAATGAACCTATATAAAGCTCAATCACCATGAAATAAATGATGGATCCCCCTTATCTTTTAAAAAGATTTTTTCACATGCATAATACTTTTACTTTGTTAGCGTTTTCATGTATGTAAAAAGATATTTTCGTATATACAAAATAAAGTTAGATTTAAAAATAATAAAAGTGCACTTGGTACCCAAACCCCCTTTTTTCCCAAAGGGCTTCAGTTTGAGCCTTTCCACCTTTTGTAGCACAACCCTAATCAACCCCAATGTAATCCAGGGGATGACAATGTGGGATTACCTGACATACCCATAGGTATCGGGGCTGCAGTTGACCATTCCAACCATCCCCCCTCCATTAATAAATAAAAGGCCATCCGTCTGTTTTATATCACTGTACTAAAAAAAGAGGGAAGGGACTTAATGATGGGCCCCTAAAAAAAGTTTTCTGAATTTAAAAATATACTGAAATCCCTTTTCAAAGTTTGAAACTAGAATGTCTAAATGATCTGTCATCAAGAAAAATTTTTAAAAATGAAGTTAAAAACAAAGCACTAAGGCAAAACTAGCAGACTGAAAAAAAAAAATTCACATACTGGAAAATTTTTTCAAAAAATCAAATAGCTAGGAAGTCTTTAAACTGCCCTTTGACCCCCTAACCTTTCGATATACCAAAAAACCCCATTTTCCAGCAAGGCAACATGACTACAAAATACAAAACTAAGTACAAAATGATCCACCCACGAAGACAAAATACTATTGTGGAAAGATTATAAAATATGTTAATATCTTTAAAAAGTTTTACAAAAACTTAAACCAAATAAAATTAGCAACCTTAATAACATGTTCCAGATAAAATGAAATCATTACATTGTCAAGCTGAGAGATGTGTGGTGTCATCTAGGAAATTTAGATTTTTAGATTGTGTAGCTTTGAGTCCCATTGGAAAATAACCTGAGGTATTTGATAATGATGTCTGAAATTTTCCTTGTATTTTGAGAAACAGCAAAATGTTTGTGCTCTCATATAACAGAGATGCAAAACAAATAAGCAGGTGTTTTGTCTGTGTGTGTTTTTTTTTCGGCAATATAGGAGGGGAGCGGATGCTATTTGTTTTACAGCAAAAGAAGACATTTAATAGAAACTAGTTTTCCCCAGTTACTGCTATGATTGTTTTGTGGATCTTTTCTCAGTTTCTGCTTTTGACATTTTTGCAAAGAGCTCAGTTCTGTTACTGGAAACTGGCAAGGATTTTTTCCCCCATCTGCTGCCCTTTAAAAAGGGAAAGAAACACGCCTTACGTTACAGCTGAAACCTTTATCCAAGGAATTTACAACATTTAGGGTACAATTCTTTTGTTTTTCCCAGTTGGGAACACAGGCAGATCAAGTGGTTTACTTTCCCTGATCACACAGTGTCAGTAGCAGGAATTGAAGCCACAACTTTAGAGTTTGAAGTCCAAAGCCTTAGCCACTACACCACACTGTTTGTCACTTTGGGGTACTCTCTGGCAAGCAATCTTTTTTTTTACATTTTTCAATTACAGATATATATTTTCTAGCCAAGGAACTGGGCCTTTGGGGAGTTTTGCAGAATGAAGACTTATCCCAACCAGGTTTTATAATTCTTGTATTGTGTTATGCTGTATTTGATGCTACTGGTTTTGGGAAAAAAATAACTATAATTTTAAGTAATGGCTTAAATCGCATAAAGGTCATCCTTTCGCTATGAGCTTTATCTGATCTGTGGAAAAAAGCCTTAATTTCATTTTGACTTATTGTGTATTTACTCTTTTTTTTGACTTTGATTTTGCCTCTTGTCTGGATTTGGTTGCTTAGGTTTATTTTTATTTTCTTTTGTTTTGCTTTTGCCCCACTTCTCCCAGTATACCAAAGAAATTAGGTATCTGTTTTCCAGCTCATTCAGGACACAGGACATGTTGCTACCGTCTGTCGGTCTTGTAGATTTACCAAAGAAAATGTGTGGGGTGTCAGTAGCAGGATTTGAAGCCACAACTTCAAAATTTGAAGTCCAAAACCTTAGCCACTACACCACACTGTTTGTCACTCTTGGGGTATCTTCTGGCAAGCAATCTTTTTTTTTACATTTTTCAATTACAGATATATATTTTCTAGCAAGGAACTGGGCCTTTGGGGAGTTTTGCAGAATGAAGACTTTCCCAACCAGGTTTTATAATTCTTTGTATTGTGTTATGCTGTATTTGATGCTACTGGTTTTGAAGAAAAAATATAATTTTAAGTAATGGCTTAAATCAAAGGTCGGGTGTTGACTGTTATTAGCATCAACCAATGTTAGATCTTCTGAGATTATTGTCAGCAACTCAGGTTTAAAGAGTTTAAAACAAAACAAAAATCATAGTCAGAGACAGGGGTTGTTACCAGACACCTATACACGCCTTAGCTTTTGCTATACATCTCCTCACTAGGCCCCTATCACCCAGTCATATGGTTTTTCCTATCCATGCTATACTGATGATATACAGCAAAATACCTGTTGTTCCTTCCAGTGCACCTTACGGTATCAGAACATCTGCATGTCTCACTGATATTGCAACCTTAATGAAGTAACACCATCTCTAGCTGAAACTAGCAAAGACAAGCCTTCTTGTTATCTCAACTTGTGCATCTATTCAGCACACTGTCTCTGTTCAGATTGGCTCACTAACAACCTTCAAATGTTGAGGCTGGATTGCTTTTAGTTTATTTTTATTTTCTTTTGTTTTGCTTTTTGCTCACTTCTCCCAGTATACTCAAGGGAAAATTTGTTATCTGTTTTTTCCCGCTCATTCAGGACACAGGGGTCAGTTTCTACTGTTTTGTCGGTTTTTAGATTTACTTATGTACAATATTTGATAGATCAGGTCATATCTAATGGAATATGTAGCAAAACCACTAGTCCAAGCTTTGTTTTGTTATGCCTGGGCTGCTACAACTCTGTATCACCAAACCATTTCCAGTGACTCACAGTGCAGCAGCATGTCTGGTATTCAAGTAGCCAAGATGGACATGTCATATCTGTCTTTAGATACTGCAATTTCTTTCGTAGTGGTACGTTAAGTTCAAATCCTTAATGCTTGCCTTCAAATATTCAGTGCACCTCACCTGAGATACTGAGATTCAGGTCTGCTGTTGAAGTCATGTAATTCTACCTTTGTGGTATCAATCTCAATCCAGACTCCTGGCTGGTGCAAGGAGCTGTCTACCTCTATTCAAAATTCTGACTTCCTCCCATGTTTTTTAAAAAGTGTTTAGAGACTCTGTTGTGCAGTTAATTTTCTAACTGATATTGGCTTTGATAGGTTCTTGTAAAAAGTAAGCATGACTTGCTTTATTTTTTATTGAGCTGTTTACTTGTGGTGATCAATTTGTAAACTTATCCGTAAAAATTATTCCCATTTTGTCCCCAATACTGGTTTATTTGATTATCTTCTGTAAGACACTTTGGATTAAAGCGTGCTAAGCAAATACATTTAAATGTAAATTTAGACAGAAAAGGATCATGATACAAAAAAAAAAATCACAAACCAGATAATGAACTTCTTAGATAAAACATTAGAAATTAGAAACTCTAGACAGAACAGGCCATTCAGCCCAACAAAGCTGCCAGTCCTATCCACTTATTTCTTCCAAGAAAACATCAAGTGATTTTCAAATTCCCTAACGCCTTACTGTCTACCACACCAATTGGTAGCTTATTCCAAGTGTCTGCCGTTCTTGTGTAAAGAAAAACTTCTAATGTTTGTGCAAATTTTACCTTTAAAAAGTTTCCAACTGTGTCCCTGTTCGTGATGAACTCATTTTAAATCCACCGCCTCCATCCACTGTACTGATTTTCCCTTTAATTTTAAACACTTCAATCATGTCACTCTTAATTTTCTTTTGCTTAAACTGTAAAGGCTCAGCTCTTTTAACACTAGAATTACCAGAGCCTACAAAAAAATCAAATCCGTCCCAGCTTAAATCACTTCTTAAATCCCTTCACACCTCTCCACCAGCGCCTTTGTCCTCTAAATTGTGCTGATAAAGAGAAGCTATAAGTTTTGAACGTACAAACTTCTCAGCTCATGCCTTGATTGATTTTCTGGGGGGGAAGTGGAGTTTTTGAGTTTAAATAATGATCATTATTTTGGAACACAAGCATTTCATGTCTGTTCCGTTTACAGTAATCTGTGTAAACACAAATTGTTAAAACAGAAAGCTTTTATTTTCCCTAGTAGTAGATGAAAAAATGGACATAAACTATATAATGTAGAACCCCGAAGTACAAATATCAAAAGAAACATTTTCACAAAGGTACAAATATAACACAATAATTGGCTTTTATTCAAAACATAGCTGAGAAAAAGTCACTTAACATGACATTGACACCTGACACCCATATATTATGACTGCCTCTGTGGACAATAGAATCAGGCCCGGGGGGAATAAAAAAGGTCGGAGTTGGAACCTGTACCACTTTTGTTTTGAGAAGTAAACTGCTTTTGTCTACTATTTTAGAAAAAAAAGATACATTTGATTTCAGTCTGTAACAGCCGTTAATTTATGACCCCTTGTAAGGTTAGCTATGTTTTTTTTTAATTCACTTTTCATTCCTCAGTCACGTTTCAGAATCCAATCCATCAACTCCATCTGACACGGCTGTTTTCACATAAAGCGCGCTATAGTCTGCAGTGTACCATGATGCATACTAACACCCTCCCCAAAGGGTTCTGACACACAAATGCTGGCTGCTGCCTTCTTGATCTCACCGCACTTGATTTTCTTTTATTCAGTTTTATTATGTGTTCCTGCCAGCCCCCCGGGGATGTTGCTGTATGCTTTCTTTGTACTCGGGACATGCAGAGGAGAGAATGGTAAAGAGCAGTAACCCCGGCTTATATGCAATCATCGGGACACTCCCTCTCCCCGTGTCCAAAACACAGGAACATATGTTGGGAAAAAGTATAACAAAGTGCACTTTTTCCATCCCCTTTTCCTGAAAAGTACACACTTCCCTCTATGCTGTGGTTTCTATTACACCACCTGAAAGACAGAACAATATATGTGAAAACATCATCACACCTAATGAATATTATTTAAAAACGAACAGCCAGATCGGGTGAATTTATGCAGGAACTGGAAATTCTCTGATGTGGCCCTTTCCCCCAGGAAAGAAAGTACAGTGTCAGTTGCTCATTCAGTGAAATAGGAACCATACTAGAGAGGTGTGTACACTGAAAACAAGTACACGTGTGTAAATGTAGGAAGGACAGTCCTGGATGTGTGGGAACTGTTAATATTTGAATGTGATGTTTTTATATAGCCTGGAATGGAAATCAGCACTTCTTAGCATTGCTAAGCAATTCTAGTGTTAATCTTTCCTCATAATTCAACCCCTGTACTCCTGGAATAACCCTAGTCGCTCTTCTCTGAACCTTTTCTAGTGCTGCTATGCCCTTTTTTATAGCCGGAGACCAAAACTGCACACAGTACTCAAGATGAGGCCCTCACCAGTGCATTAAAAAGGTTAAAGCATAACCTCCTTGACTGTACCACAGATCGTTATATAACCTAACATTCTGTTAGCCTTCTTAATGGCTTCTGAACACTTTTGGGGAAGTTGATAGCTTGGAGTCCACTATGACTCCTAAACTTCCCTTCAAAGTGTGTACCTCATTTTCTGACCTCATTGTGTAATCAAACCTAATTTTTTTACTTCCTATTTTAATATTTTACATTCACTGACATTAATTTCATCTGCACAAATCTGCCCAAGCCTGTATGCTATCCAAGTCCTTCTGTAATGATATAACGGATTCCAAATTATCTGCTAATTCACCTATCTTGGTATCATCTGCAAACTAACCAGTTTTTTACTTATATTCCTATCTAAATCTTTTTATATATATTAAAAATAGCAGCTGCCCTAGCACTGACCCTGTGGAACACCCCCTTTAACATGGCTAGTTCTGATGAGGTTCCTCACCATCACCTCTGCTTCCTGTTCTGAGCCAATTCTGAACCCATCTAAAAACATCACCCTGAACTCCCACTTCTTTTAACTTGATTCCCAACCTCTCATGTGGCATCTTATCAAATGTTTTTGAAAGCCCTAGATAAATAATATCATAAGCTCCACTTTGATCGTATGTTTTTGTTGAAAACCTAAAGAATTCCAACATGTTAGTAAAACACGATTCCCTCTTCTGAACCCATGCTGACTGTTCAGAATAACTCTTGTCCTTGCCATGTGTTGCTCAATCTTATCCTTTAAGAATTCCTTTCATTAATTTTCGTGTGATGCATGTTAAACTTACTGGCCTATAGTTGCTTGGATCTGCCCTGTCACCCTTTCTATATAATGGGATGATATTTCCCTTTTTTCCAGTCCTTCGAATCTTCCAGTGCCCAGTGACTTCCTAAAAATATTTGCCAAGGGTTTATATATGTACTCACTAGCCTCTTTAAGAACACGAGGATAAATATTATCTGGGCCTGGTATTTGTTTGATATCATCTTATTTAATCTGAGCAGCACTTCTCCCATCAATTTCCAATTCCCCCAGTACCTCCTTAGTAGTTGATTTACCTCTGGGGGGTTATCCATTTGCTCACTTTAAAACCTCAGAAAAATGTAAGTTTAGGGCATCTGCTATTTCATTGTCTGTATCTTTTAATTCCCCTTTACTATTCCTGATGAACTTGACCTCCTCCCTTAACTGTTCTTTTTCTACTTTTAAATACTGAAAGAATCTCTTGGGTCTTTCGCCTTTTTCTGCTATATTCCTCCAACTGTCTTTTTGCCTTTTTGATATCCTTTCTAAAGGTTGCCCCAAGTTCTCATATTGGGCCCCGATTCACTTTGCAGTCATTATCTTATATGCCTTATACAGCAGTATTTTTCCCTTTCAACTTCTTTTTAAAACTTTATTAATCCATCGTGGAGTTTTTCTTAGTTTCCTATTAATTCCAAATTTAGGTATGTATCTGTCCTGCATTACATGTAAAACATTTTAAACCTGTTCCACTGCTCTCACTATCTCCCACATTTAAAAGCTTATCCCAGTCTATCCTACTTAGACTTGTCGATCTGCTCAAATTATCCCCTTTCCCAAAATTCAACTTAACAATTTTAGTCTTTGCATCTGTACTCTTACAAAATACTGAGAATTGTATCATATTATGGTCACTTGACCCTAGTGGTTCAATCACCTCTACACCTCAGTTCTATCTTGATTATTACAGAATACTAAATCCGGACAGGCTTCACGGCCTGTTGGTGCTTTCACATGCTTGGGTTTAAAAAAAGTGCTGATTACTTTAAAACTCCTGCTCTTGTGCTCTACAACTGCAAAGTTATCCCAGTTAATATCTTGATAATTAAAGTCCCCCATGACTATAATATCCCCTGTAAACTTGCCTTTTTACATTACTAAAAAAATGTGTGTTGAAATTACTGTCTGAATTGGTGGTCTATAACACACCCCTAAAATAAGACCAGTTTCCTAATATTTTCCAGGCGACATTCCTCACCCAAGATGGGGCTCATCATCCAACTGAAGATGACTTACATTTAAACCCTGTTTGGCATAAACAGCAACCCCACCTCCTTTCTGTTCTGTCTATCCTTCCTAAAAATGTTTTATCCCTCATGTTACACTCATCCCCATCTTTGTTATTTAGCCAGGTTTACGTTATTGCTATAATATCATAATTATGCTCTCTACATACAACTACAACTCACTTTACCTTATTTTTTTATGCTCTAGCATTAAGGCAACTTTTTTTAATGTGTTAATCCTTCACATTTACGTGTTTGCTTAGAATTTACATTACTATGCATTTTTTTTTCTACACCGTTGCTTAGTTTTTTTCATGTATAGATCTAAATCTGGCCCGTCCTAAACTCCCTGCCCCCATTTCTAGTTTAAACAATCCTCACTAGCCTACCTCATAAAACCTCCCCAATACATTGGTGCCCCCCCGGGTTTAGATGTAACCTGGCCACGGAGAACAGGTCCTATCTGTTAAAAAGGGGTCCCAATGCCCCATAAACCTATACCCTTCTACCTGCACCAAGATTTGAGCCATGCTAAGGCCCTTCCCAATCTCCCCCAATCTTACCTGGACAAAAGCCTGGCACAGGCAGAACTTTAGAGAAGACTACCTTGTCAGTTCTTTCTCCTCAGCTTGGTACCTATCTCTTTGAATTTGGAACGCAGAACTGAGAGACTACACTTATGTATGTCATTTTTTTCCAACGGGACAATGACAACTGGGTCCACCCGCCTTGGCCAAGAACCTATCCACCCTTCCAGGGGGGTCTCCCACCTGTGCTCCCGGAAGGCAACACACCGCGCGAGACTCACTCTCTTGGGGCACACCTGCGCTTTCAATCCCCCTAATGATTGAGGTCCCCAACTATTACTACCTTTTGGGAACTGTTTTGAGGTGGCCCGCTGTCCTCAACCGCTCACCACCTCAGGGAATTTAATCAGAGTCGCCGGGCCCCGCCCGCTTATAAGGAAGCGTAACTAGACACTTCTATTCTGGCTGATGTCCGACAGTGTCACCTTTCCTTACGGACAGACCGTGGACCCACCATTCCTACCTGTCTGGTCTGAATTCCCCCCGGGCCACCTTAGGGGTGCACACTATCTCTCTAAAGGACACCTGGGCCAAGTCCAACCTCTATTACAAACCAGGCAGCCAACCCTTCCTCCAGTTTACTAATTCTGAGCTCGGGTGTTGATCAGCTGCATCTCTGATGTCCCCTATAAAACTGGCTCTTCCAAACCCTCATCCTAAAAAGTCCAACATCCAACAGGACTTGTATGCCCTTTGGCCCCCATATTAAAATTTGACTTGGGATTACAAGCTTGCCTTAACCTTTTTTTAAATTAAATTTCTTCTTCTTTCAGCTGCTCCTTTAACTTAAAATGGTTAAAAACTCCAAGATCTGCTAGAATTTTACACTTTCCCCTTAAGCTTCTGGAATCCCGCTGCCCCATTTGCCTTCTATTGGTTAACTTTACTTTCTCTGTCTCTTCTGCTAAAATTTAAGCCTTCTACTTATAAGCTCTTTCTACCCCTGTTTGTAATCCCCCTGAATAATGAACCAATACGTACGCCCACTAATTCACCCTACCCTAAGAAATTAAAAAAATAAAATAAAACTTACTACCTTATTTGGGTTCTATGTCTTGTGCTGACCGGCATCTTAAAGGAGTCAAAACTAACCTACATGAATTTAAAACTACCTATCTCTAGAAATTGCAAAGAACATTAAAGAACAGTAAAACATCCACCAAGGGCTAGTGATTGTTGTGTATGCTCCCATATTTATAGAGTTGGCTTCCTATGATATCAGAACAGTGACCAAACATGTCAGGTGGCAGTGCTTGGAGTTTCACATAAATAACAAAGACAAAATATTAAAAAGTAAACATCTTGTCAAAACACATGAAAATACTGCCTTCAAAAAAACACAAAACAAAATTAAATATGTGTAGAAACTGCTGTTCATCACAGGTTTAAATTGCTGATTCCTTGCTCCAATAAGGGCACAAGAGGATGCTCTTGTGAAGTCCTTATTGGTGGTAAATAAAGGCTGAAGTAAAGGAGTGAAAAAAGACAAGCACAGTCAGTGAATCAAGCAACTATAAAGGTCTTGGGGTTAAATATGGGATACATCATGGACACAGAGACTTCACGGTGAGAAGTTACAGGTAACAGTTGTATAGATGGTCTTGACATTTCTTCCTATAACCCATTGAGAAAAGAACATAAGAGATTAGTTGTTACATTTTGTGTTACATGCATCTGATAACATAATAAAAATGTTCTCTTGCACCTTTTTCCTGTCCCCCTGCGTCTACCTCACTATATAGTATGCGTCAAATCATAAATGTCTTTGGTGAAAAATCTATCCTACACTCTTATATCTTGGTTTGCTGTATACTCCATTTGTACTATATACAGTAGTAAAACACTTTATTTCATGTACTATGCTTATCAGCATCTTCATTCATAAACTTTTATGAGTCATTCACAAAAATACAATTAATAACATTTAAGAAGCGTGGCATGGACTGCTGTCCCAAACAGCCAGAGGTGGCCTTAGGGGTGTGCAGGCCAGGGCTGACCAACCCCTGGCGGGGCGGTTTATGTCAAACGCTGTTACTGGTATGTGTGGACTTTATAAACTTGTGCTAATTTAATAAAACAATGTTAACATATACCAGATTTTCTCATTACAATATTTACCTACATTTTTGTAAGATAACACGCGGACTTTATCAAAATATAAAGATATAATCTATTTAAAAAGTGCAATTCATAATTCATGACAATACCACAACAGTGCGAAATGCGATGCGGTGTCCTGCAGAAATTAGTTAGACCCTTCCTGAAAAGTACCCAAATTGTAAGTATATTCGGAGTCTCGATATGCAGGATGTCATTGTCATAACTCACGTTGATGTCATGTCAGCTGGTTATCATTAGCGATACATGTTTTTGTGCATTAATATTGGACATGTTTACAGCCTACAAATAAAATGTGAGTTTCAGTGTTTCGACAGGAGTGTGAAATTAACGTAGAGGTATCATCATGAAATCTCTCGGTTTCCAGTTTCAGAGACGAAAATCCACTTTTGTTGCCTTCTGATTGGAAAAGTCATTGACGACATCGTCATAGTCTAATCTGGATGCAATTTCTTCTTTTTCTATATATAGGATTACCAGACCGCAAAGCCTGTCTTGAGACATGGTTGATCTATACTGGAGAATATAACTTGACAAATTTGCTCAAATGGACACAAACCTCAAAAGCGGGGCCCCCTTAGGCACTGAGTCTGGGACGGTCACCCCACTTGCCACCTCCAAACGCTGCTCTTGCATACAGCAATGGGTTCTGCTTTTCATCCAGCTCTGCCAAGCCTTTAGGTTTCTGTGACACTGTATTTTAAAAAACCTAGAGCCAGAAAATAAATATCATTAATCATAGGATACACAAAACGTCTTCCCTTCCATCTCAGGATCTGCTCGTGCTCAGGTGTTGTAGTATTTGGGTGCCTGGGTTTTAAAATTCTGTCAAAGCCTTTTACTTGAGTAAATGACAGACCTGACAGTACCTGGAAGAGGTTCTGAGATGTGCTTAACTACAGCAAATATCCAAAGTTACTGCTCACTTTGATGTAACTGTTGAAACAATGAAAAAGTCACAGTTTTGCAGGCTAATTTGGTAGTCAATACAAATACAATAAAACTAAATAACTATTTGGACTAGAACATATTACATTTTAAAAATCTAGTATTCTCAGATGTATCATTGTAATCATGATATCGATTTTAAAACTGAGTTTGCTCTGTTTAGTTATTAAAACAGTTACATTACTACTCTTTAGTATTTGCATAGCTAGGAGACCTATAAACCTCTGAATAAAAGAATGAAAAGCAAAGGCGGGTCTTGCTGATATCAAAGTGAAGTACTGCTAAATACATTAGGCTATGGTGTATAAAGACATTAGTCTAGCTAAGGAAATTGACAATAACTCATGATGACAAAATGTAACCATTATTTAAGCAGCCTCAAACAGAGTCTGGCTTAGAACCAAATTAGTAAGACATTACACTTCCACTCTCAAGAGAATCATAGCAGAGCAAGACCATGAAATCGGGCATAATCTGCCCAGTATCTGGGCAGGAATGCATTTATCAGGCCCGTATTCCTTATTGTTCTTCATTCTTCCTTTCCTTCTTTTTTTTCAGAGTAAACCTGTATTTATTATCCCTTTACTTTTCAGGAGTCTTAGGCATGTGTACTTTGGGGACACCTTCAAGGCTCTGACAAGGTAAGCAGCTCCACCCCAGCGTAAGAGAGGTTGCTGTTGCTAACTGCCTTTGCCTTTTCATCTGCAGTACCAAGGGGCAAACTCAAGAAGATGAATGACCTCACTTCCCCTCTGGACCCAGAAGTTCAGCCCCATCCCGAATGGTCCCCCTTATCAGCTGGCCACTAAAAGACTCATTCTGGAACTAGCACTTGAGAGAAACAGTGGTCCTTCTCAATAGCTGCATCTTAAGACATTTAAAACCACAGCTGAGGCTGTCAACCCTTTAATTTATTTTGCCTTTGAGCTGATTAAATAGAGTATTATCTCCTGATGGTCCATTTTCGTAAGGTATAATGCAAATCTATGCTTATTATCCCTGGTCAAATGGATATTGTACTCGCTTTGAAAACAAGTATTTTCATTCATTCTTTATTTTACAAAGCACTTTTCATGTTGGGCCATATGGGGGCACAGTGGGTAGCGATGCTGCCTAGCAGTTAGAAGACATTCCCAGGTTGGATAATGGGTGGATGGACTTTTCATGTTGAACATGATCACAGATACATTTTCAGGTAAAAACAGTACAAACTGAAGAAATGTGCCTAGGCAGTATAGGATGTGCTGCTGTCTTTATTTGCAAAATGTTAAAGAGAGCAAAACTGGTTTCAAGGTGTCACTAAAAATAACATCCATCTCATATCCCTTGTTAAGTGTTTATACATTGTCTTGTTCATTATAGCTTGTGTTAGATGTTAAAAGCATTTTTGAGATTTCTGATATATATGGCTAGGTTTCATTCACTTCAGGCAGGTCCTCGCCTCAGTAAACAGCTTGTGTGTGCTCATCAAGTAATTGCTACTGGTCACCTCTGGTAAGTGCTCAAATTATACAAAAGATGGGATTGTAGATCTGATGTGGCACCTTAATAAGTGTTGGTAGATAACATGAGCTGCTTTGAAATTCAGAGAGTCAGATACTCATCTGTATCAACAGAAGCATTTGGCTACTTTGACTTTTGGGTTAAAGATGTCCCCTGATCACCACTCTTGACCTGAAGACTACATTGGTAAGGTGCAGGAGGACCATTACTTCAGGTCTATTTGTGGCATACTAGTTTATGAATGTTCGGATAGATGGAATTTTTTAATATTTTAATTTAATGGTAGAGTTTTTTGGGAACGCTACAAAAAGAGTAGACTCACAGATAACCACAGATGAAACATTAAAAGATCAGGAGATCATTTGTCAAATTTAAAGAGATAAAAGTTAAATCAATATTGATAACAAAACTAAAACATTCTAAGCTAAAGTTTGAATCTGACACAATCTGTTTCCTTAATCTTCCCTGATCATTGTCGATCATAGGATTTTTTCAAGATGACATATAATGGTGACTTTGTTAACTCTGTTAAAATTTTGGTTGACTCTTTATGTTTCCCAATTTTTGTTTATTGTATTAATCTCCACTACCATGTGGACTGGTTGCTCTGAGGGATATGCACCAGCAGTCAGAAGATTGCCGGTTTGAGTCCCGTAAATGCCACAAGTGATTTTACTTTTAGAAGGTCCTCCAACTTGTAGGGGAAACTTGGGATTGGTGGCAGGATTGGATTATTCGGATAATTCACAATCCGTTGTGCAGGCACTCTAACACAGAATAAAAGGTCAATTAAACTGTTGCTTCAACCAATCAGATTTTGAGTTGGTATCACTAGGGCCCTCTAGCAAGCTATGGCAATGTCACCGATTCAGACCCATTGATTGGATAGAAGCCGATATGAGGAACTCTACGGGCCACTGAACGCACCAAGCGCTCCGAAGCGCAAGATCCTCGCAGCGCCTACGGCCAACTCCATGGCAGGATTCTGGACAATATTAATTTGCTAGACACAGACCAGATTTCAAGACCACAAAACCTGATGTTTTTCACGCCCTCGAGCCCTAAGTTTCAGGAATACAAGAAAAATTTCATACATGCAGCCTTCTCCACTTTAACACAAGAGCCACGGGCGCTTTTGATCTGTCTTGGCTAAAACAGAACTGACTGTAATGTATGCCATGGATGATTTTGCGTAAAATCTCCCACTGATCTCGTTGACTTCCTTCATCAGAAAAATCTGAATGAGAGAATGGGCGCTGTTCACATTGGTATATTTGGTGACCATTCCCGTGTGCACTGCTTCTGTTGAGCGGACATTTTCATCCATAAAGCGAATTAAAACATATGTCAGAAATATGACAGGGCAGGTTCGACTTTCAGCATTAGCTTCGATGGCGATAGAAAGGGACTTTTTGATGGAACTGAAGCGCACGGATAATCTGTACAACAGAGTAATTGAACTGTTTTTGAGGAAAGAGAGAAAGATGGATTTTGTTTACAAATAATCTGAATTTTTGGTGAGTAAAATGTTGCGATTTTCCTAAATAATATTGCAAGTTTATGAGTTATTATTGATGTTTTTATGTGTGTCGCTGCTGTGGTTGCAGTAGAAAGGAACTTGTTCACCCTGGTTTGTCTATTCAATAAAGGCATTTATTGTGGCTACAGGAGTTATCATATATATATATATATACCAATAAAAGGCAAAGACCTCACTGACTCATCACTAATTCTCAACTTCCGTGTAAGTAGAGGGCTGAAATTTGTATTACAGCTTACTTACAAAAGTTGGGCAGGTTTCATTTTGAAATTCTCGCAGTAATGTTCATAACTGGAACCTATTTTCTCGTCCATATACTATAATAGACTTCTGCTTTCGATGGCGTGGGAGCGAGTTACGCCTCCCACGTAATTTGAGTGCCTGCCCATGTAAGGCCATCCGTCAGCGCAATCCAATAGAAACACTGCGCTAAATATTCACGGGTGAAGGACTGTGCTTATGCAGCGAAGATGAGATGGTCAGGGTGGTGTTTGGCACAAACTCAGCGAAACTGCGAGAGAAACTTTTAAGTGCGGGTCTTAGCTAACATTAAATACAGCTGTGGACATCTGCAGATGGCTACCAGCACAGCTGGGAACCTTCGATGCATGAACACCAAGCGGCTCACGTGAACTGACGCAGTGCACAGACAAAAAGCAAAAGTTCCAAAGAGTGCTGAACAAAAACCGAATTCAATCAATCAATCAATCAATCAACCTTTATTTATATAGCACATATTCATACAAAAAAATGTAGCTCAAAGTGGTTTACAAAGCGAATAGAAAAATAGAAGACACAATAAAAGATAAACATAAGTCAACATTAATTAACATAGAATAAGAGTAAGGTCCGATGGCCAGGGTGGACAGAAAAACAAAAAACTCCAAAGGCTGGAGAAAAAATAAAATCTGTAGGGTTCCAGACCAAGAGACCCCAGTCCCCTCTGGGCAATCTACCTAACATTAGTCAAACAGTCCTCTTTGTATTTAGGGTTTTCATGGAAGGACCTGATGATGATGGTCACGTAGACTTCTGGCTTTCAGTCCATCAATGTTGGTGCATCATGATGCTTTGAGTAGGTGGTGGTGGCGAGCCGCCACCACAAAGAAACTGGAAAAAGAAACAGAAGAGGAGTAGGGGTCAGTATGGATTTTGGAGCCACTGTGAATAGTTATTATGAAGAATTGAACATACAGAGTATCAGTATTAAGTTAAAGTGAAGTTATAAAAGGCCATGTTAAAGTAATGTGTTTTCAGCAGTGTTTTAAAGTGCTCCACTGTATTTGCCTGGCGAATTCCTATTGCAGGCTATTCCAGATTTTAGGTGCATAACAGCAGAAGGCCGCCTCACCACTTCTTTTTAAGTTTAGCTTTTGGAATTATAAGGAGACACTCATTTGATGATCTAAGGTTACGATTTGGAATATAATGCGTCAGTCATTCCGATATATAAGATGGGCGAGATTATTTAAGGCTTTATAAACCATAAGCAGTATTTTAAAGTCAATCCTGAATGACACAGGCAACCAGTGTAGTGACATCAAAACTGGAGAAATGTGTTGGATTTTCTTTTCCCAGTTAGGATTCTAGCAGCTGCATTCTGCACTCGTTGCAAATGATTTATGTCTTTTGGGTAGTCCTGAGAGGAGTGCGTTACAGTAATCTAGTCTACTGAAAACAAAAGCGTGAATTAATTTCTCCGATCTTTCAATGATATAAGAGGTCTAACTTTAGCTATGTTTCTTAAGTGAAAAAATGCTGTCCTAGTGGTCTGATGAATATGCGATTTAAAATTCAGATTACAGTCAACGGTTACCCCTAAATTTTTTACTTCCGTCTTAATTTTTAATCCTAGTGCATCAAGTTTATTTCTGATAACCTCGCTGAATCCATTATTGCCAATTACTAAAACTAGTTTCTCTTTATTTAGCTTTAGAAAATTACTAATCATCCATTCAGAAATACAAGTAAGACATTGTGTTAGTGTATTGAAAGAGTCGAGTCATCAGGTGCTATTGATAAGTACAGCTGTGTGTCATCAGCATAGCTGTGGTAACTCACGTTGTAAACTGAGATAATCTGCCCCTAACGGAAGCATGTAGATTGAGAACAGCAGCGGACCCAGGATAGAGCCTTGTGGAACACCATATCGGATGTCATGTGTCTTTGAGATTAGATTACCACAACTCACAAAGAATTTTCTCCCTGCCAGGTAGGATTCAAACCAATTTAAGACACAGCCAGAGAGGCCCACAATTACACAATTGACAAGGTAGCAAAAAAATATGCCAAGGAAAACAAAAGCCAAAGTCCGGTTCATGAAGTTACCAAGTTCTATTAAGTGACTTGTGTGAGTTGTAAACCATTTAAATTACATAACAACAAATCACTAATTAGCAATGTATGGTAAGTCAATTCTAGCTCTTTAAGGCTTTGTTTGTATGCTAACAAAGAGCGCCAGCCATAACAAATAAAGTGACAGAATCAAAAGAATAGATTTTTTTTTCTGATATAGGGAGACTGTATCAGAATTTCTCATCTTCAGTGAAGCAGAGCAGCTGCAGTTTGAAGAGGATAGCAGTCAGAACTACAATTGTTATACTCCAGGCTCTGAAATAACATTTTGAATCAAACTTTTGCTTGGCTATCAATTATTTGAATTTAAGTCAAGGCTAATAGCACAGTCTTTTTATTAAGCACCTCAATATTATTGCACTGGGGCCTACATGATAAAAACAGTGGAAAACAATTCCTGTGTTGGGTATTAGCTCAAATGCAGCAAGATTCATGTGACACATTTTTCCATGGCTTCACATTTATTAAGCTGCCAACTAAATCATAATTATTTTTGTTTGTAACTTTTATTTACCTCATCCTTTTTCTTTTGTCATCTTTCTTTGGTCAACCTTGATGATTGTTACTGAATCTTTTCAGGCATTTAACTAAAACTCCAGGTTTTTGTTTTCCAGAGAGGAAGTGCCCATTTATCCAACCACGAGTGGATATTTTTATCTAATAGATGGAAAAACATGAAATATCATCTCTGAACAGCCATGTCCTCTAAAGGGTATCACAGTGAATCCATAATACTGGATATTCATATTTAAAGGCTAAGGCCCAGAAATTACTCTAGGGCTTCCAGTACTTTCAGAACATGTAAGAACTTCAGATGTGGGTTGCCTGCTATCAGCTATTACACTGAAAACCCATACCTGTCCAAAGATAATCTGAAAGCTGTAACCTCTAGCAAGGCTCCTGTTTTTCATGTATAGTATATACTGTAGTGGTCAACCATGAGGATGCCTTGTCCTTTTACTTACAGAGGCTGGTTCCAAGCCCTGCAGAATGCTTTAGTAGGTGTCAGGCCACAAACTATAAGAAAATGTAAATGCAATCCTGATGACACAAAGTCACTTATATAACTTACTGGATACTTGTTATTGTGGCATTTTCATTTGAATGACTGGGAACCACACTCTAGGTTTTGGTCATAGCTGTCACATAGAGCACCACTTAAAAACTTACACTCCATACACAGCAGGACATTGTCATTTAAAAACACAGATATTTGTCTCAATTTTTGCTTTTCGTTTACGACCCTGGCATTTTCATTTGAGATTTTCGAAAATGCAGGTGTGGTACTACCGTGTCAACAGTCAAGATATCTGGAATGGCAAACTCCATCGTGCCCTGATTGGCTAATGCTTATTACCTGGCTCTATCCTGATTGGATCCTGCTTATTACAATGTCTCATTTCCTGGCTGGTCACCCTTCACAAAAGATAAACATATTCCAACATAGGCGGCATAGAAGAGTTTCTTTTCATGACACGTTCTGACACAGTTATAATATCCAACCATAAATATACAACTAAAATGTCTGAAATTTAAAGAAAATAGTACACAGATTTCTGTAAATTGGCTGATGAGTAAACACACAATGAATCACATAGCAGCAATTTCAAGAAAAACAACAGTAACTTGTATTACACCAGTTAATATAAATCCACGAAGAAGATAAAAGTAGATAAGAGTCTAAAAATATCAGGAGCAAAAACTTTTAAAATAAGAGCACACAGTTCACACTCAAAAAGTCCATTAAAACATAACAGTAAAAGATACAACGTTCGGTGGTCCAAATTCCAATTTGTGTACTGTGTTGCCACAACAATTCATTTTCCAACTGTACCACTAAAACACACTCATGTTTGTTTCCCAACAGAAGCTTTGTTAATTTTTCAAACCCCTTTCGACATCTCTACCTTGTGGAGTGAATGGCCTTTTTCATTTGGGTTCCTTGTGTTGCTACAATGATCTAGGCACACCTTCCTTCTAGTTCGCCACGCTCTTCTGGTGAGTCTTTGCTCTCTCACTGGACCCATAATCGTATCTCTGATGAAACTGTCTCTTCCTTCCTAGAGGTAGGGCACTGTATGTGCCTGCATCTTGTCAGCAACATATCCTCATCTGCCTTTTGAGTTCCTGTGTTCCGTGTGAGTAATCTTGACAAAGATCTTGGTGGACTGTCATTCCCCACACCACCCACTGCCCAGTAGTATATAACTGGTTCAGTATCTGTCTAGATCAAGATGACGATCAAATAAACAATGGTATATACCAATTTCCTTTGCTTAGCAATAGTGTCAACACAGTTTCATTGGTTAAACAATAATATTGTTGTCAGCTATCAAAAGTACATATACCACAGTATGCTGAAAACCAATGTCCCCAGGTCACATCCATTTTCAAAGGAAGCAGGCAATTCTGTATCCCAAAATTGTATGTTGATGGAATACAAATCAAAGTAGTCTGATCTTCAAAGCAGGTGACTCTTTGCAAGATGGGCAAATATGTAGATACTGTAGACAGCCATCAACAATAATCTATAACAGAATTTATTCAGAAAATTTGCCTTTTCACTTATTACCATCAACAAAGGGACCCTTTAATCTATTGGCTTTTTACCTTTATTAGCAGCATGTTTTTGTCTAAGAGAAAAAAAACCACCCATTGCACAAAATGTTCCCCTGTGACATATGCATCTAAGTTGCATTTTGTACAATTTTTAAAATTCATGGTCATGCGCAGTCACACTGCATGATACCATTACCAGTCTTGTATGTGCTCAAACTGCACAAGCACATTTATTCTGATTCATGTACTACTACATGGTTGTTTTGACGTTCGAGCTCATGTACTGGACGATGCACACTCACTGTGGCGCAGCATAATTAATTTCAAGACGTTTGATGGGGAAATCAGAAAATCGGCTCTTGAACAGAATTATTCAACTTATAATTATATATCAAGTGCATCTGCCTCATTTAAAATTGCCCAAAAAATGTTTCAGGGCAAGATCCAACCTCACGAACATTGCATTCAAGTTCCAGCCTCACTGGGTCCATGTTTTGAGCCTGCACCAAATTAACATCATTCTGGACCAAAATCTTTAAATGCCTTTCAGACAGCCTTGGTGTCACAGTCCCTCCTAACCCATTAACAGCTGTGTTTGGTGATCTTCCAGATGGGCTTAAAGTGGAATAGGACAAACAAACTGTAATTGCCTTTGCTACACTATTAGACGCAGACATCTTGCTCAACTGGAAGAATCTAACTTCCTATTCTAAGTCATTGGGTAACTGATGTTATATACTATTTGAAACTGGAAAAAATCCAATTCACACTTAGAGGATCTGTACAAAACGTTTTCAAAACCTAGCAGGATCTATCAATAACATTTTAGAATAAGCATTTAAATTGGGGAAGCAGATTCTCTCCCCTCTTTTATTCCATTTATCGTTATTCATTTATTATTTTGTCTTGACTAGCATAAAGCTTTACACTGCTGGCCTAGCTCCCTTTCTCGGGGTGGGAGTCGATTTTGTTTCAAACCTTTTTTCTTTTTCTTTTTGTAAAACCCCAAGTTATGTGTATTTAGTGTTATTTGATTTTAATACATTCAATATAATAAAAAAAAAAAAGAAAAAGAAAATCGTTCTTGAGACAGCTCACTCTACAAGACATCGGACTGAAATTTCTGACATGACAGAAGTTCTTCTGATCATGTAACAGTCCTATTCTGAGCGCAGTTAGGAATTGCAACCATTCTCATATCGCATTAAAAACGACTGCCCATGAAGCTGGCATTCAAGCTGACTCTAATCCGTTGGCCATTGCAAATCAAGCTTAAAATCTTGGTAAAACTGCACGGCTTATGCCTAGTTAAAGATGTCTATTCTGTTTACATAGCCAGTGTAGGTGGATGATTGCATCATATGCATTTTCCGTCGTTTTGATATAGATAAAAATACTGTTGTCAACAATGTGAAAATGCTATTGTGGACAGAGATCATTTAGTTTAACAATGTTGTTTTGAATGAAATTATAGTAGTGTGACTGTAGTCTTGGGTGGTGCTGCTGCCTTGTAGTAAGGAGACCTGGGTTTGCTTCCCGGTCCCCTGCATAGAGTTTACATGTTCTCCCGTGTCTGCGTGGGTTTCCTCCCACAGTCCAAAGACATGCAGGTTAGGTGCATGGTGATCCTAAATTGTCCTTGGTGTGTGTATGTGCGTGTGTCCTGCGGTGGGCTGGCACCCTGCCTGGGATTTATTCCTGCCTTGTGCCCTGTGCTGGCTGGGATTGGCTCCAGCAGACCCCCATGATCCTGTGTTAGGATATAGCAGGTTGGGTAATGACTGACTGACTGTAGCCTTAATGTGTGACAACAGCTTTATCAGCTTATTAACTCTTATTGAAAATTCAAAGTTCTGAGCTACATGATAAAATAAAAAGAAGCTAAAAATGTGTCAGAGAATATTTTCTTGAACACTGCAATCACATGAGCAGAATAAAATGCGGTTGTCTTTACAGCTTGCAGTACCTCATAAGATTAAAAGATGCACAATACAAAAGAACAAAGACTTCTGTCTTATATTCTTATGTGCTATAGCCTCTTGCTACATATAAATTGTGCCTAGCAATTTTACAGTGCCCCATGTTTTTGTTTCTGATTGTTTTTTTATTTAACTAATTAACTACATAGGCATATGTTTTGAAGGAATACACTAAATCAGATTTTTTTTATTTCTCTTTAATTTCTGAAATAGTATGCAGTAGTTAATATTCAAGAACATTTTTAAAATTGTATTTAGAAAGACTTGCAAGATGATTGCATAGCCCAGCACTGCAATAACACTGGGAGAGACACAGCTCATTCCTGATTTTCTTTCCAGAATGCTTTATAAATGCATTTGAATTAGGCCACAACTTTCCTTCAAATGAGACAGATGATTGGGACATACCTTAGGTCATATTATGCCATGTTTAACTTGATTCTTTTACAACAAATGTATCCATTAGTGTCAGATTCAAACAGAATTATGAGGCAATTGACATATGAAATTATTTTTCTCTTTTCATTGAATTTTCTGAAGCCTGCCTGAACAAAGGTTCACATGTATTATTTTGTATCCTGCTTCACCCACTTAATATAACTAAGGAATAAAAGCTTCAGACTGAAATACATCGAACCTTTCTGAATTTCACATGAATGATAATAAAGCGTTTTCGGGAAAAAAAGGAATTCTACCTATAAAGTCCATGTCCTGCTAATACAAAATGGTAATGTAAGCCATTTGTTGCAATAATTAAATACCATTTATAATATTAAGTGTTTAGTCAAAGTGTGGCCATGATATACAACAATGATGGTTAACAATGGTCTTAAGTTGCAAAGAGAAAAATGAACTTTGTTTCTTAGGATTTAAACAAATATCTTCCAGAAATGACCAATTTCATTTACTATTTGTATGAACTAGCAGAGAGTTAATCTCATTGTCTGTAGTCCTCTGCTGACTTGCAGACACAGACTTTCCTTTTCTGCTTTCTTGTTGGTTATTTCTACACATTTGTAAGCCAAATTATCACACTGAGATACCTCAAAACACTTCTGTCAACTATGGAAATGCATTTCAGACTTTACTGACACTGGGAATTCATTAAGATATTTCAAGATAAATTCATTCTTATTTTAAAATGTGGTTTAAATTCTTTGTGTAGAGTTTGCATGTTGTCTCTGTGTCATCTCGTATCCTCCCAAAACCCAAAGATGTTAGCTTAACTGGGGATTCTAAACTGGTCATACTGTGACTGCAGTGAGTACGTGGGTGTAAAATTGGCTCTGTGAAAGTCCGATGCCCTGGGTGACTCCTGCCTTGTGTTCAAAGTGACCAGGACTGGCTGCTGTCCCCTGTCTTTCTGAATTGGATTAAAAGGGTTTAGACTTTGATGTTATAATGTAATAAATTTTAAAATGAAGAAAAATATTTAACGCGATCTTTAAATGCATTGCAATGAGTAAGCACTATGTTATTTTTAAGATATCTTGAAATAAATCTATAATTGAATATCTGTAATTTAATACATTTTAAAATATATTAAGAAATATCACTTTAAAAAAAATCACTAAATTGTATTTGGATAAAAAATATGTAATGTTATGCCAAATTATTTTTACTTGGCATTCTTTATGACCACCTGTTGCAAGTTCTGGTAATGTTTATCAATATTCAATTTTATTTTTGAATCTCCGAGCAATAAGCGATAAATTGACACCTTTTGTTTTTAAAGATCTTGGAAATTCTGACTGAATGCCATATCGAAATACTGAAAACAATTCAGTTTATTTTTAAAGTGCTTTCCTAATATTCAAAGCCCTTAATCATAATAACCAAAGAACAATATACATTGCATTGTCTTGTTCATTGTCAAGTCACATTGTAAACCTGATCACATTAATTACACAACGTTTGGAAAAATCTGGATTGATAGATGCCATAGGGTACTAACATGACCCAACAGACACATTCTCAGCCAATTGGCATTAAATGAGACGGTGATTTAACAGTCCAGCTTTACTTGCACTGATTTGTTGCAGCATACATGGAAGTCAGAACCACTGTTCATATGTGTCACAGATGGCGCGGTCCTTGTCAGACGGCACGCCTCTTCATTGTATGGATCGGGGAGAAAGCCGGTCAGGGCAGTACCTCTCAGGAATGCTAGATGGCACCCAGGGGGGCTTTCAACAGTGCCTCAGACTCCCGCCAAGGCTTCATGGAAGTTGGAGTTTGGTGCAGCCCTGTTGGGATCCATTTGCACCACCAGGGGGTGCAGCAGTTGTTCCTGAGCCCGTGTGGGTGGTTCTTCTGCCACACCTGGAGGTGCTGCCGAATTAGGTCACCAAACTCCTGAAGCACTTCTGAGTGGGCTATAAAAGGAGCCAGCAGCCACAACTCCTGGAGCCAGAGTCGGGAGGAGAGGGACTAAGCTTGCCGGAGAGTGGAGGTGAAAAAAGGAAGTATTGTGATTGTGATAGTGCTTATTGGGACTGTGTTGTGCCTGTGGGAATGGGGAAGGTGTTGCCCACAGGTGAATCAGTGTTATCAGTGTGCCTCTTGCATCTGTCTGTGTCGGGTTGAGCACTGGTATAGCGGCTTTTGTCACAAAATGGAAGAATGATAACCCATTCTGTAAGCTGGATCAACAACCATGGTCTACTTATGGTAGAGTTGGAAGCTCTTGTGTAGTTATGGCACCAAAGCAAAAAAAACACAGTGAATAAAATATCCAAATTAAATACTATGTTCATTTCAATGAAGGAAGAAAAAGTACATCCAAAATGGCATTTGAATGATTTATTTTAAATCCAATACTTTCAAAGCCTTTAATTTCCCTTATTTAATTATAACATTTTTTCAAAAGTTCTACAAACAGCTTTGAAATGTGCAGAGGCATAAAGACAAAATATAGCAATTACAATTGGCATTCCATGAATCCACAGCTCTTATTACAGTTTAGCTATATTTGTATTTAAAGAATTTTGAAAGATTTTACTAAGTAGTGATTACCTTCATTGTTTAGAGCCCCTTTCAGTTTTTAGACATACACTTGCTACAAGAATAATGTAAATAATATGAAGTGCAAAACAATTATATACCTGTAAAAATATAAGCAGGGTCAGAGGCTGCAATTCACCCCTGAATATGAAGTTTGGCTTATCAAGCAGGCAGTGAAAACTCATTAGAAAGTACATGACAAAAATATCATCCCTTCTTCTAGGTTATGCAAGCATCATAAGTTTAGCCTTTTAATAAAAAGAGTCACATAGTTTGCCTTCATGATATATGTCCATGGTAAATTCTACAGGTCAATAACCTCTGGGTGATAGTTTGTAATACTTTATTTGTTCATAAATCTGTCATGTCACTTTAATCTCAAATTCAGGATGAATTCAAAATACATCAAGTGGAAAATTGGATTACTTTGTTGGATATGTCATAGCAAGTGTCAAAGAGCGGAAATACAGTCATGCGGACAAAAGTTGAAACATAAAAGTAGAAAAACAATTGTAAGAAGGCCTAGAAAAGTAGAGTTGAAACGAAAATGGCATAAGGTCAAAATACCAAAGTCAGAACAAGTCATACAAAAACTCTGAGAAGGGCTGAGACTGGAGCTGAGGCTGAGACAAAAAAATCAAGTACCTGCAAGTTTTGGCAGCTTGTGCTATTTTAATAAAATATAAATATATGTGTGTGGTTATCCAGTGAGTTATGTTAACAAGGAGCATTGTGAGATGTCAAAAACAGAAGTGCTTCTAACAGCCATTAAGGAAGTTCCATGCAAAGTAATGGTTAGTTTTGTCTGAAAAGACAAAGGTTGGACACATGTTTCATACTATTTTATAACTGTATAACTACAAAAACAGGGTTGTGTGAATTTTTATTTGGTGAAACTGTCCCATTTGTAGCCACTGACGTAGTGTCCACTTCTGAAAGGGTGATACATTAAGATGGTGAAGAATCCGCACTAATCTAAAGTAATTCTGGCTAATATACCCAATATGGATAACAATAAATATTGCTCAATAGCTAATTTTTATATTGACAATAACTTACCACCTTCTATTAAATATTCCAAATATACTGTAAAGATATGGTTTTCTCTGACTATGGTCCTCTTATTTTGTAGTTTAGATCATTATGCACTGTAAACCCAAATTACAACTGGTAATGTAACCCATTAATGCTAGTTGATGAGGACTTCATAAATTTAATTTCAACACAATGTGATACTTTCTTGAAGACCAATGCTTCCCCAGAGGATAACTCCCTGGCTGACTGATCAGAACACCATCTAGGTATCTTAAATAACAGGGTATTGTTTATCCTGGCTGTTACTATCCTGTAGCTGTTACCCAGAATCCCTGTTTTGGGCCAACTTATAAAGTTAGCCTTCTTCTTTCGCTGCTCCTGTTAGGGGTTTGTCTTGTTGCAGTGGATCATCTTGTTCCATATCTTCCTGTCCTCTGCATCTTGTTCTGTTACACCCATCACTTACATGTCCTCTCTCACCACATCCATAAACCTTTGCTTTGGCCTTCCTCTTTTCCTTTTGCCTGGCAGCGTGATCCTTAACATCTTTCTCCGAATATACCTAGGATCTCTTCTCTGTACATATCAAACCAACACAATCTCACCTCTCTGACTTTGTCTCCCAACCGTCCAACTTGAGCTGACCCTCTAATGTACTCATTTCTAATCCTATCCATCCTCATCATACCCAATGCAAATCTTAGCATATTTAACTCTGCCACCTCCAGCTCTGTCTCCTGCTTTCTGGACAGTGCCACCTTCTCCAGTTCATACAACAAAGGTGGTCTCACTACTTTCCTGTAGACCTTCCCTTTCACTCTTGCTGATACCCGTCTGTTACAATTTACTCCTGGCACTCTTCTCCACCCATTCCACCCTGCCTGAACACTCTTTTTTTTATTTATCTTCCACAATCCCCCTCTGTACTGTTGATCCCAAGTATTTAAACTCATCCACCTTGATCAACTCTACTCCCTGCATCCTTACTATTCCACTGACCTTCTTCTCATTTACCCACATGTATTCTGTCTTGTTCCTAATGGCCTTCATTCCTCTCCTCTCAGAGCATATCTCCACCTCTCCAGTGTCTCCTCGACCTGCTTCCTACTTTTGCTACAGATCACAAAGTCATCAGTAAAAATCATAGTCCATGGGAACTCCTGTCTAATCTCATCTGTCCAACCTGTCCATCACCATTGCAAGTAAGAAATGGCTCAGAGCCGATCCCTGATGTAATCCCACCACTACTTTGAATGCATCCATCACTCCTACTGCAGACCTCACCACTGTCACAATTCCCTCGTACATATCCTGTACAGCTCTTACATACTTCTCTGCCTCCCTACTTCCTCATACAATACCACAACTCCACTTTCGGGCACCCTGTCATATGCTTTCTCAGGTCCACAAAGATGCAGTGCAGCTCCTTCTGGGCTTCTCTATACTTCTCCATCAACATCCCCAGAGAAAACATTGCATCTGCAGTGCTCTTCTTGGCATGAAACCATACTGTTGCTCACTAATCACCACCTCCCTGAACCTAGATTCCACTACTCCTTCCCATAATTTAATGCTGGACTCATCAATTTTATCCCCAGTAGTTGCTAGCTCAGGTCCACTCTCTTACCTTCCTTCTCTCAGCTCCTCCCTTCTGGAAACCCCATCTCTCTACGCATTCTT
>NW_024380791.1:0-25000 GCF_016835505.1 Polypterus senegalus | reverse complement strand
AAAAAACCAAAAAAACAACTGGTACTTGTTTCCCAATGTATCACTGTTTAAGTGTAGTTTCAGAAGAGCGACCGTGTCACCTTGGTGTGCATTCAGCCACACTCTTCACAATGGCACATGTGGGGGAATTGGTATGCAAGCGAAGTTCAGATCAAACGGCATGGAAGCACGGAGCACTGGTGGGGGAGAGGGAAGGGGTAGGCAGGTGAAATGCAGATCACATGGCAAAAAAGCAGCAGCAAGCCAACAGATGATCGAGCTAAGAGAAGTTAAAAAATGTTTTTGAATCCCATTGTATCACCGTTTAAGCGTGGTTTCGGAGGAGCGGACGTGTCTCCTTGGGGTGCGTTCAGCCCACCTCTTTACAACAGCGTGAAGTGCAGGCAGAGGTGGGGGGGTTTCCGAGCGAAGCAAGCAGGGGGCAAAGTCCCCTAGTATGTTTAAAAAAAAAATCAAATCAAAATGCACATGCCCCAATTCCCAAAAAAGGAACAAAATTACATGATTAATGTTCAAAAGCGGCATCAAGCATTTTATCATTTCTATAACTATGTATGCTGTAAATGACATGAGTAGCTCTAGTAATGCTGTTTGGATCCAGATTCTATTGCAGCATTCTTTGACATTTCTGGTAAGTAAATAGAAGCATAGGGGGTCTCAGACTGGCTAAACTACAGTTCATTTGTTTCAGGATTTTTTTCTAGTTCTGAAGCAATTGGTTAGTCATTTTTTTTAAAATAAAATATTGTGCTGTTTCTGTTTAGTTTTGAAGACAAGCCCCTAGCATGTTTTCTCTCTTTTTACTGCACATCTAATGGAAACTGAAAGCAACAAGACATGGGGTCAGCTAGCAGCTAAATCCTCAAGGAGGCACCACACTTTGGATGTATGGATATTTGTGTACTGATACACAAACCAGGATACTACACTGCCACTAGTGCTCAATTGGTCATTTCACAGGTTTTAAAGATTACATTATTTTTAATTCAGAATTTCAGAACAGCTTTAAAACTTATTTTTGAGGGCATTTTCATTTTTTCTGTGGCATATTAAAACATATGTGCATAGCTTACACCAGTAAAAGATCACAAAGTAACTGATGCATGCCATTTGTCTTGCCAGAGCCATCAAATGCAGAGGATGATCAGCTTTGTAAGGTGTTAATGGCATACTGGGCTAATTTTGCTCGAAATGGGTAAGAGCCTACACTTTAAATGCTACTTGTGTTTCCCTTTCAAGCGTATTAAATATTTATCAAAGTTACCTTTACAGTAATGTAAACTGAAATGCTAATTTATGTATTTTAAACATTAGAGATCCAAATGGAGAAGGGCTGCTGCATTGGCCTCCTTATGATGATTCTGAAAGCTACATGGTACTGAATTTAACCCAAAGCGTTCAGCAGAAACTAATGGGAGACAAATTGAAATTCTTACTCCAAACTCTACCCCAAAAAATTAAACACCTGAAGGACAATGGATATTAAGTTCTGGAAATGTAACTACCATTCTACAGTAATACCTTTAAAAAAATGTCAAAGTTGAATAGCTTAAACTTAAAGGGTTTATGAATTTGTGAAAGATTAATTTTGACTTAAAATTTAAAGAAAGTAAATTTAAATAAATGTAATATTTCTCATCAGAAGTCATTTTTGGCACTTTTTGTAGTTTGTATTAGTTGTGTCTTAGTTTTTCCTAAGATGACTGATAATTATATTGTAGGTGTTTATTTTTATCCCCTTGCTTTATTAATAGAATCCACGGTATGGAAGTGGAGGTGGATGTGACTCTGAGGTGGGTTCTCACATATCAATGGTCTTTTCTAAATGCATAATAAGAAAAGAAAATAGCTAATTACAAAATGAGATCAATTGTGACGCTCGAATGTTGAGATGGATTGGGACAAAAAGCGGCAGTCCCAGGGGCCTTCAGGCCTGAGTTTAAGAAGCACTGATGTAGGCAACAGAGCTTCTGCTTTGAAGCTGAAGTTAAACCCAAGGCTTTAGTGCTTTGGGGGAGCAAGGAGCTAATGCTGACACTGGGTTATTAAGGAAGGAATGGACATTCTGCCACTGGTTTCTTGGGTGCATATAAGCCCAACCTTTAGGCTAATTATTTGTGCAAAGCTTTTTTCATCAAGACTGGGAGAGGTTGTATTCTAGTTATTTTGTCTCTGACCAAAGTGATAAACTGTACAAGACTGGTAAATTTCTGATTATTGATATACAAGCACAATTTGATTAATAATTTCTTACCAGACAAATATCTAGTTGCTGCATACCAAAGGTAAGGCTCCTGTAACAGAGAACTCGCACACTGTCTGAAATTAAGTGTTAGCTGTAAATAACCGGGGGCCGCAACTCAAGATTGCAGCTGCAAGTCATGTCACACTGAAGAAAAGAGGAAAATGGGCTGCCGTGTTCACAGTCACACTTTTCAGGTTGCTACCCAGAGCTCATGTGCCATTGTCTTGAGCCCTCATCTGTGGTCAACTCCTGCTTTACCACCAAAATGTAATAAAAAGCTGGCAAATACTGCATCACTGCACAGATTTGAGCCTCACACTCTTCAAAATAAAACTGCCAGAATGGTTCTTCAAAGCGATGACATAGAGAAACCATTTTCAGTTCCAAAAAGACCCCTCCACATAAAGGTTCCAGAAGGAACCTTTATTTAGATCCATAACAGGCTGCATACAGTAGATAACCACAAATAGATGCAAACAGATTTGTGAAATACCAATAATACAAATACCAAAGGACTCTTGCTGCATATGTACAGCAACACAGGTTAAGTCCAGATTTTCATAACCTGCAAGGTTACCTACCATACATTAAAGATTTTTTTGAACCATCTTCATATGCAAAGTTCCTCTCCCAGAATATACTGGTTCAATCAATGCTCTATGAAAAACCACACAACCCAGCAAGAACCATCTAGTGCCATTAATAAAGAAGCATTATTTTTAAGAGTGTACAATCTCGTCTGTTTCCACTTATGACCCAAGACCTTAAGGCAGAGGTGTCGAACTTAGATCTTGGAAGGCTGCAGTGGCTACCGATTTTCATTTTATTAATTTAATTGGGAACTAATTACTTCTGCTAAAGAAAAAAACTTCCTTTGCCTTAAATGAAATGCCTTTTAAGACTTACTAATTGTTTCTTTTTTCTTAACCAGCAGCCAAATAATGAGATGAAAAGTGAGCCCATGACCAGCTAATTCATGAATCTCGGTCTCAGTTCCTAGTGGGCTACTTTTTTTCCCCCAAACAATTTCACAGAGGTTCTCGTTGTTACTGAAATCCACTTTTTTTTTATTATTATTCTGCTACACTAGACTTTTCCTACACTGGTTTTCTTTTTTCAGAATACACTATAAAAATTATTTGTAAAACTGAACAGGTCTTTATTTCTCAGACCTTCACATCTTTTCATTCAAAAAAGAAACAAGAGTTTTGAATCTTAAATTAAGCCAAAAGAAGTCTAATCCATTACCAGCAGTAACTGGCTACTAGTCAAAGTGGCTGGAATGAAAACCCTGTCTTCACTAGAGTGAGGCTTTCCCACCTACCACCAGTGATGGGAAGAATACTTTTTATAAAGTATTTAGAACTAAATACTAAATATACAGTCCTTAATGTATTCAACTTTATATTCTGATTGAATGCTCAAAATGTGCAACTTATTCTGAATACTTTATGAATACTTTTTGAACACTTTGAGGAATTGATACAGTATATAGCCTAGTTCAGAGGTCCTCAATCATGGTCCTGGAAGGGTGCAGTGGCTGCAAGTTTTCTTTCTTCTTCTTCTTTCGGCTGCTTCCATTAGGGGTCACCACAGCAGATCATCTTCTTCCATATCTTTTTCTATCCCCTGCATCTTCTTCTGTTACACCCATCACCTACATGTCCTCTCTCACCACATCCATAAACCTTCTCTTGGGCCTTTCTCTTTTCCTCTTCTCTGACAGCTCTATCCTTTGCATACTTCTCCCAATATACTCAACATCTGTCCTCAGCACATGTCCAAACCGATGCAATCTCGCCTCTCTGACTTTGTCTCCCAACCATCCAACATGAGCTGACCCTCTAATGTATTCATTTCTAATCCTATCCATCTTTGTCACACCCAATGCAAATTTTAGCATCTTTTAACTCTGCTACCATCAGCTCGGTCTCCTGCTTTCTGGTCAGTACCACAGTCTCCAGCCCATATAACATAACTGGTCTCACTACTGTCCTGTAGACCTTCCCTTTCACTCTTGCTGATATCCGTCTGTCACAAATCACTCCTGAAACTCTTCTCCACCCATTCCACCCTGCTGGCACTCTCTTTTTCACCGCTCTTCCACAACTCTCCATTACTCTGCACTATTGATCTCAAGTATTTAAACTCAACCACCCTCGCCAACTCTACTCCTTGCATCCTCACCATTCCACTGACCTCCCTCTCATTTACACACATGTATTCTGTCTTGTTCCTACTGACCTTCATTCCTCTCCTCTCTAGAGCATATCTCCACCTCTTCAGGGTCTCCTCAACCTGCTTCCTACTATCGTTACAGATCACAATGTCCTCAGCAGACATCATAGTCCACAGGGACTAATCTCGTCTGTCAACCTGTCTATCACCATTTTTAATAAGGGCTCAGAGCCGATCCCTGATGTAATTCCACCTCCTCCTTGAATGCATCCGTCACTCCTACTGCAGACCTCACCACGTCACACTTCCCTCTTACATATCCTGTACAACTGCAGGTTTTCTTTCTAACTAGTTTAATAATTTGAATACAGTCTTTTCTGATAATAAAACCTGGTATTTAACTATTTGGCTTGTTAGTGCTTTCATTCATCCAAGAGAAACTTTAATTGCACTGTAGAGTTTCCTTCTCTGAGAACATTATCCATGTGATTTGTGGACCAGAACAGATTTAAACTCACCGTATATACTCGCGGATAAGTTGGGGCTTGATTTTACCATATAATTTCCAGTATTTTCTAATGCCGGTTGTATGTCGAATGCGGAAAACTCATGCTATTGCTC
This sequence comes from Polypterus senegalus, assembly GCF_016835505.1. Taxonomy (NCBI): domain Eukaryota; kingdom Metazoa; phylum Chordata; class Cladistia; order Polypteriformes; family Polypteridae; genus Polypterus; species Polypterus senegalus. The sequence goes on along the minus strand of NW_024380791.1, from coordinate 19,956 downwards.
CAAAAGATTATCATATGCTAACGCCCACCTGATAGAGTAACCATGGAGCACACGGTCTTTTTTGTAGGTGCAGCAATGTGTATCAGCGCGTGCTCCTAACCGCTCTCTCTATTGTGCATATGTGACCACACGTTAACACCCAAACTGTTCCGAAGTGATGTTTGCACTGTTTTGTGTTTTTTGTATCTCTTACCGTCCTACACCGTTAGCGTAAGAGCATCCCTTATCTACGATGAAATGTTCGATCAGAAGAACATATGAAGCTGGTTTTAAATTAAACGTTGTTGAAGTGGTGAAAGATGAAAATTCAATGTGTCTCAGAAACTAGTGCGAGATTGGAGGAAGCAAGTAAATGTAAGTATTGCATTTTTGAACGGGTGTATAAGTCAGGATCTGATTTTATGATCGATTATTCAGGTTTCAAGACCCGACTGATACGCAAGTATATACGTAATTGATACTTCATGGTGCATATGCTCAGGTTTAAAAGGAAACATGTTAGCTGGAGAGCTGCTGGTATACTGGTTATCTGCAGTTCATTATTAACTAATGTCTGGTTAAGAAAACAGGCAACAATTGAAGATTAAATACAGCTGCTATAAAATAGGCAATTAAGGGTTCCGAAATGTATCAGGCAAGATACCTAAAAAGCAGCCCAAAAAACGTTTTGCTTAAGTAGTAAATGGGTTCGAAATTAGAAATTGGTTGAAGTAAAAACCTGCCGCCACCGCAGACCTCCAGGACTGTAATTGAGGACCTCTGATCTATAATGTAACTAAAATTTGTCTTTGGCGAATGAAAGTGCTAACAAGATATATAGTTAAATACCTAGTTTCATTATAGTAAGGATTTAGTTCTAATTAGAAAACAGGCTGGAATGAAAACCTGTAGCCATTGCAGCCCTCCAGAACTGTGATTGAGGACTCTAGGCCTAGTTCATAAAAATGGTATTGTATCGCTAACCCCGGGCGAACAACTAAACCCCGAGTTAAGGCACGATTAGAAAACTGCTAGTATAAAGCAGTTCAATATCTAAAATCTATCGGGCAACGTGACCAAAGCTCGTCCTTTTATTGACCCCCACCTCCAGTCCCAGCTTAGCATTAACAACAAGCCATATCACCAAATCAACAAATATATTATTTTACATATATAAAGAAAAACAAATACATAGCAATCGAAACCCCCTCCCTGGTTTAAACGTGGGATGTTCATAAATAAGAAAAAACAGTCCGTCCAAATGGGTTTACTGTCTTTATTGTTCAGGGCATAGAGAAACCCTACTGGAATACGCCGGCTGTCGAGCTGATAACAACAAAGATTAATCCTACCAGTCCAAGATATTCGTCAGCGAAATCAAAGAAAAAGAGTACGTCTTCAGAGACGCGTCTCCCTTGTGTTGCTGAATCTTCTCAAAAAAAAAAAAAAACGAACTTGTTCCAGGCGCTACCTTGTCACTTCTCTTTGCTCCATCACAAGATGTCTCCCTTTCTCCCCTTCTTTTCCGGTTTTTAAGTTTTCAACACCAACCGCCCTGACCGAGTTATGACCTCCCCCTTAAAGGTGTATTTACAGCATCCTTCTTCCCTGCAATGCACCCAAAAGGGCAGCAACTGCCCACAGAATAATAGCACATGTGGCATCCGCTACAGTATAACAAGTTAAACATATTTAAATTATATTGTGACCAGAAAAGGCACTTCAATCAGTGCCAGTCGGCATCCATTTGGAGTCGGTATTAGACTTCGATCACCATGGAGGACTAAACCTTGGCATCCAGAGTGCATGCCCCTTTGTATCCTTTGTGCCTATAGCACATCTTAAGGAGCGAGTGCCCCTTGGTGTACGAAGTCTGTGCACTTTTACATTCATAAACAGCACCCAATGGGTAACAGTGCTTACTCAGTATCATCAGAGACAGGAGCTCACGCTCCTTAACTTTCATAAGTGGTGTCTCTCAGATGCCTTAGGCGGTCACCTATGTCACCTAATGGATTGAACGGCTCTGACTTGAATCTTACATAAAACTGACACAAGGTGAAAAATACTCAAAGAACGAGTGCTGGAGACCGAGGGTCTGTGCCAGGTGACTACAGTTGGGTGTGCCATTGCCTACACCTCACTTCATTCACGTGGGTTCAGTGTTGTGTTCGGGGCATGACAAATTCAAGTTTTACTTTTTGAAACTCTATGGATTTATTTTTTTTTTATTTTCAATCCTCGGTTGATTGAATAAATGGAAACAGAGAGATGACTGTACATGATTTATTTAGGAAATGCAGTTTAAAACTATTTAGTATTAAATTTAATAAACTGTATTCTTTAGTGCACATTTATAAACTTACCCTGAAGATAGATAGTCCAGAGATCTGCACGTTGATTGGGAATGTGAAGATAGTCCTACTGGTAGTTCCTGAATGGGTGAAGATGTATGGATGGGTTCAAGAGCGCTCCTTTCCATACAGGATGGCCATGTGTGCAGACAGAGTGGCAGACAATCCAGACCCCAGCAAAATGATCCAAGGCTAACAGACAGGAACTTGCAACACAGATTACAAAAAACACCTCTCCTTCTTATGGTCACCGACCCCCTTTTTTAAAAGATCCGCTGACCTCCTTTGACCCCAACAGCCCCTACACCCTCGACAGAAGACCAATCAGAGCCACTGCAGGGACTGGTGAGAGTTGCAGTTTTAACTTCTAGTAGCACCTCTACAATTTTATTAAATGAAAACTACAGTCTGACTGCTATTCTTTAGGCACTGTTACCTTTGAAGAGATGTTTTAACCAGAATATTACTACACTAACCAGTGTTTTAGCACTTCTATCCAGATCTCATTCACACCTGTGGCTTTTGCCATTACAGAACTTTTTAGTCCCTGCAGCAGCCTCAGACACTGGCCTCCACTGGTTTTATCTTTTAACATTGGCTCAAATGAGACCAATCCCACCCCCATCCCCTCAACGCCAACCTTACTCACTCTTCCTAAGCCATGAAATGGATTGCCAAAACCTTTTTTAAGGTCATTTGGAAACCAATCTCAAATGGTGTCACTGAACTGCTACATTTATGATCAGGTAGGACTTCCCTGCACCCTCTTCACATTGGATCAAAAGCTTCTTCTGCTTAATAGCTTTCCTTACCATTGTTGTCTACCTACGTCTTAATGTTGCTCCAACAAAGGAACATGTCTCTTTTTGGCTCCAGATTCTTGCAGTTGCCCTGCCCTAGGGCCTAGGAGATGGAGTCGAAGCCTAATGAGGGGTAATTTCTGACCATTCCTAGTAGATCATCACAACACATTCAGGCTGGGTCTGACAAGTAAATGCTATGCATGGAGGAGCTGGATTATAGCTAACCAGTATTTATTGAATTTGCATGTGATCTGTAGCTACTTCTCTAGCACAGAATTTGAATTCATTGTACCATGTGCCAATTTCAAATGCCAAGCCCAAATATGTCTGGGCAGGTCCTACTCATGTCAGCAAAGTGACTGTCCTCACATGCGACCTACCGCAAAGGTCACCACAGAGATCTTTTAGGCTGAGCTTGAGCAGACTTCATTAGAAACCTGAACGTCAAGTGTCTACAAAGCAAATGCCAGCCTGGATCCAAAAATGGCTCTCACTGTTCCTGCATTGGACCAGGCTTGATTTAATTTAGTTAGTGATATCATGGTAGTTTTGTTTTAAGATTGATCCAAAGGGCCAGAAAAAAAGCAATTTGCCATGGCTTACATTATTAGCAAATCAACATTAGCTTCAGCGATCAGTGAGGCACAAAAATAAAATGAATGGCATCAGAAGGGGCTACCAAGTGCACCATGTCAACGTTCTCTCAGCTTAAGGGTTTTCTGAAACCAGCATTTTTGGTATTGCTTATCTGGATTAGAAGCTTTTGTGAAAAAGAGGATGATGACAAATTTGAATCCTGTCATAAAATTTACCTCCTTCTCCTGTAGGAGGTGCTCTCTTGGAGTACTTTTAGCCACAGTTTCATTCAACCACGATGTACTTGCAAACATCTCAGGGGGTCTTTTCTGCACACTTATATCAAGCAACTCAATGCCTCAACCCGATGTACTTTTTAGGTTTATTTCTATTTATTTCATTTGTTTACTTATCTATTAATTTATTGATTGATCGATTTTCTGTATTATCTGACCTATGAGTCGGTATCCTTCTTTATGTTTCTGTTGCCATATTCATCTGAATTTCCCCATGGGATTAATAAAGTTTATCTAATTTATTTAGTATGCGTTATCAAAAGTGGCCTGAATTTAACAAAACTGAACAAAGTGAGGCACAACTGAGCATAGATAGATACTTTATTAATCCCAAGGGGAAATTCACATAATCCAGCAGCAGTATACCAAGACAAAAAAAATATTAAAATTAAAGAGTAATAAAAATGCATGTAAAGACAGACAACTTTGAATAATGTTAGCGTTTACCCCGCCCCCGGGTGGAATTGAAGAGTCGCATAGTGTGGGGGAGGAATGATCTCCTCACTCAGTCACTGAAGCTGCTCCTCTGCCTGGAGATGTTTAGTGGATGCAGTGAATTCTCCATGATTGACAGGAGCTTGCTTAGCGCCCGTTGCTCTGCCACAGATGTTAAACTGTCCAGCTTCATTCCTACAATAGAGCCTGCCTTCCTAACAAGTTTGTCCATGTGTGAGGCATCCTTCATCTTTATGCTGCCTCCCCAGCACACCACCACATAGAAGAGGGCACTCGCCACAACCGTCTGGTAGAACATCTAGAGAATCTTATTGCAGATGTTGAAGGATGCCAACCTTCTAAGGAAGTATAGTCAGCTCTGACCTTTCTTACACAGAGCATCAGTATTTATCATTCAATTTATCATCCAGCTGCACTCCCAAGTATTTATAGGTCTGCACCCTCTGCACACAGTCTCCACTGATGATCACGGGGTCCATGAGAGGCCTGGGCCTCCTAAAATCCACTACCAGTTGCTTGTTCTTGCTGGTGTTCAGGTGTAAGTGGTTTGAGTCGCACCATTTTACAAAGTCTTTGATTAGCGTCCTATACTCCTCCTCCTGCCCACTCCTGATGCAGCCCACAATAGCAGTGTCATCAACAAACTTTTGCATGTGGCAGGACTCCGAATCGTATTGGAAGTCTGATGTATATAGGCTGAACAGGACCGGAGAAAAGTACAGTCCCTTGCGGCGCTCCTGTGTTGCGGACCACAATGTCAGGCCTGCAGTTCCTGAGATACAGACAGACCTCAGTATGTGCAAGACAGACCACGATCCATGGCACCAGGTGTGAATCTACTCCCATCTCAGTCAGTTTGTCCCTAAGGAGCAGAGGTTGGATGGTGTTGAAGGCGCCAGAGAAGTCCAAAAACATAAAATTCTAACAGCACCACTGCCTCTGTCCAAGTGGGAGAGGGATCGGTGTAGCATATAGATGATGGCATCCTCCACTCCAACCTTCTCTTGGTATGCAAACTGCAGAGGATCGAGGTTATGATCTGCTTTCCTAAGCGCAGGCAGCGGGTTGGCGCTGTATGCGTCTTTAAAGTTTGCATACAGTAGGTCAATAGTGCCATTTCCCTAGGTGTTACAATCCAACATACTGGGAGAAGGCAGGTAATGTTTTGTCCAGTGTCACATGGTTAAAGTCTCCAGCAATTAGCACAAGCACAAATAAGGAACCACACCTGCATGGGCATTTCTTCTTAGCGCTTGAAGTTGACAACTTGAATAGGCGGGTCTCGGCCTGTAAAAATCCATGTCAAGTAGTAAAAGTAGTACTAATTTTTAATATTATAAATAAAATGAGTATAATAATAAAATGAGTGGCAGACTTAGAAGTGGTGTATTCCAAGTATTAAATCAGTGTTTTTTGTTTTTTGTTTTGTTTTTAAAAATAAATTTCAAAGATATTAAGTCTAGAATGGCCCTTAGATGGGAAAGAGTGGTTGTAACAAGTGGATTTATTAGAGGATTTGGTCAACAACGAAAAAATGAATGAACCCCAGTATACTATGCTACATCTAATACAATGTAAATATGAAGTGATGTTAAGTTCTTCCTCTTCTGCATTTTTTTTCCTTTTGTTTAGTAGAAGGTTTTAGGGTCACTGAAACAATTTTGTCTTTTTTTTCCTCAAACATGTAAATTTAGCTATTTTCTGCTTTACGAAACAATGACTTATGCAGTCTTCTTGCTGATCAGCCATGTTTTAAAAGAATGCTTGCAGCCATGTATCTGTACACCATCCACGGTTTCCCACATATTCAGATCAAACATCCCATCATTAGTACATATTTGTATTTTTTTATGTTGCGCTTTTCAAAATTGGTTGCATCACCAAACACAATGGATCATATTGTCTGTTAGATTCATGCAGGTCTGGCGCTTACTCAAACATTTCTCCCGATTCCTGGCCTCTGTAACTGTTGGAAAATTCTGGCCCTCAGTTAACACAACCAAGTGAAACGTTTAGAGCTGGATGGGGTGCTAGTTAATAAATAACCTATGACGAGAAAAAGCCAGATGATTACCAATAATAATTCTTTACATTTATATAGCACTTTTCTCACTACTTAAAGCACTCAGCAATTGCAGGTTAAGGGCCTTGCTCAAGGGCCCAGCAGAGCAGAGTACCCTTTGGCATTTATGGGATTTGAACCGGCAACCTTCCGATTGCCAGTGCAGATCCAGTAAAGTAAAGGTCCACACATGTGCAAATAGCAACATAGTACATAAAATCAGTAAAAACCAAAGTGCAAGATATTATCTAAAAGCAAAGCCCAAACCAGTGAGCATAGTATACACAGTGCACAGTTAATGTGTAGTGGCCTAATGAAATATTTTCAATTTTCAGCGAGTCTCTTATAACTGACAAAAGGTGAAAACTGGCATGGTGGAAGGAGCTGTTATACCATGTGATGCCTGGAAGCAAAAATAGAGCCTCAGCAGTGCTTCCTAACACACCAGGGTGGACATCACATTATGAAGCGGAGGAGTAGCATTAGTCATGATTGTACAAAAGTCGGAACACGCTGTTTGTTGCGTCATCACGCTCACAGGTTCTGTATGCGTGAGCGTGCGCACGTGTTGTTTTTCTGTATCTGATACGCGGAAAACGCTGTACTTTCAGGAGTCTGAACGCACTTGCATTTATTCCATTGTTTGTTGACTTTGTGTGCGTCTGTTTGATGTAAGTCACGCTTTGCTGTTTATTTCAATAGAAATAATTTCTGCAAGTAATGGTAAATCTCGTAACGTTGTTTTACTAGCAAGTTCAGACAACCCTTTATGTCAAAGTGTGTTCAGTTTAACGTTCAAAATTGTATAAGTACATTCAGAAATATTGCTTCTTTATTATATATAAGAGCTTCAAGAAACAGACTTGGTAATATTTGCTTAAGTATTGATTTATCTGAGTATGTACAGCGCTAACGTATTTCGTAAGTTTTATTTAGTACCTTTTGTCAATGAAAGCACGTCATGGCGCTGTGTTAATTTCTGCTGCCATCTACTGACCTTTTTGGGCATTACATGTTTAGCGTTTTCTGAGCCTTTATTTTGTGAGTTATTTTATGTTATTGTATTTGTTCTGTTTCAGAAACCACACATAAATATTTGTCTTCAAATAAACGTTAAGTTCTACAAAGCCATTGCAACTATTCTTTCCTTTGCATCGTTCAGTAGTTAATTAAGATCTTCCTACCTTAATTCTGGTCTGCTTCATCCTTCTTATCGAGGATTAGGATTTGGTGCCACAGACACACACCAGTTTGACGCACACACTGTTTAACAATGATACTTTGATGTGACCGTTTCCCCTCATTCCTTAATCTACCTTTGCTCCAGTAAATCCAGTATGGGTCCTGTACGACAAGTGGCCTTCTTGATTAGTTTATTCAGGAGCCTGGCAGACTACATGTAATTTTACCCACCAAGATCTAGGGGAACAAGACAGGATTAGGACAGGCCATTAAAAAGGCTTTAATTCAAAGTTTAGGTTACAGAAAGACTAAGGCCACACCTGGGGCTATTACACTCTGTAATGCCTCAAACATCACCAGAAGCAAGTGAGGGGGCCTTTGGCGTGCGGCAGACAGACAAGTCCTGTGCTAGTGTTGCTAGACACTGTAAATTGAGCCACCTGAGTGTCTCCCAACTGCAGCCCAGGTTTCAGCAGGCTACTGAAAATTTGGTCTTCCTTGTGTGACCATGGCAGAGCAAAACCAACCCCTCAGACTAGTCCATCTTAGAGATCATTTTAGATCTGTCACCTGTATTGCTGCTGAAACTGTCAGTACATGTATTATCCACTTCAGTAATAGGAACTGTGTAGAGTAGTTCCGCTGGTCACTCCTACTATGTGTGTGACCCCTCAACAGGACAATGTCTAGCTACAAATAGTGGCTGTCTTGAGGAATGTCTTCTCATCTGACCGTAAACACCACAGAGTATCTTTGGGATACCCTGGATATCTCAGCATCTAGAGAAGTCACCCTCGGCATGAAAATAATCAGCGACTTCATCAGGCCATTCTTCAGGAATGGGATAATAAGCAGTGGTGGGATGTCACAACAAAACTTTTTTTGTTGTTTATTTTGCCTTATACAATTTCTTGTATTAGGAATTTGTTAGTTTTCACATACCCCTTGGGGTCAGAGTGCAGGGTCAGCCATTGTACAAGCGCCCCTGGAGCAATTGAAGGTTAAGGGCCTTGTTCAAGGGCCCAGCAGAGTAGAATCTCTTTTGACAGTGACAGGGATTTGAACCAGCAACCTTCAGGATACCAGTGCAGATCCTTAGTCTCAGAGCCACCACTCCACCCTCACTGCTATTAATGGTCACAGTCGTTCCCATTTTATTTATTTTTTGTACTATTTTATTTTTTCAGTTATTCTCATTTATTTATTATTTCAGCATTGAAGGTCAATATTTCTGTCCAACAACAAGTGTTCCATTTCTTTTCTTCATCAACATATTATGTAATCTTTAATTGCAAAAGTGTCTCTAGACAATGAGCACCCTGTGCTTCCTACGTCATTTGTTTTCATGAAGGAGTCAGAACTTACTCTTCAGGGCAAAGGACAAAGCCCTGATACACAGCCATTTGATTTCAATAGTAGCCGTAGTTACAGTTGTAATTTACAGTATCATCATGTGTACAGAGTACAGTGAAATCCTTACTTTCATGTCTGATCAACGTGCAACACAGCGCCGTGTGTCTTGATAAACAAGCAGATCTATAACTTTATTTTAAGTTAGCTTAGCTACTGCACTCCTTACTCTTGTGATTTCATTCTCAGGACTGCAGGTTTCAATACCCAGCATTCAGTCACCATTCTTTATTTTAATTGATCTCATTATTTAGTTGTCTGGCTTACAAATGTATGTCATTACCTGATCTGCGTGCCTACCCGATTTCCGTGCGCAGGCGTATTGAAAGCCTAACATGCCGTAAAGTATTCACGCATGTGTTAAACAGATTTGGCAGCACCGTAAAGTGTGTGATGACGTAGCCTTTCAATACACGCGCGCACACAGATCAAGCCGGCAACGGGAACCAGGTAGTGACACACACCGCATGTGCTTAATGGAAAAAAAAATTTCACTTTACGGCACAGACTGATCGGGAACTGTGCATGCAGTACAACGTGACATTATGGTTTATTCATTTTAGTTCCACATCCGTTGACCACAATGAAAATATTCATCCTGCAAAATAAACAAACCAGCCTTTGAGGCATAACGTTGGATGTCCAATGTTCAGTCGCTTTAAGAGTAAGCTTAGGTGTGCACACCTGATAAGCCCCATTTAGAGCGAACTACACGCTCTATATTATATTATATTATATATATATTCTATATAAAATCTACGATATAAGAACATTACATTGCAGATTAGGTAGCCATAAAGTTAAATGGAACAGATTAGTTTCTAATGAAACAATTGGGATGGAACGAAATCCTGCAGCCACTGTAGCCCTCCAAGACTAACTTTGCCTACCCCGCTCTAAAGCTTTACCCTGCTTAGCAGGCTGTCCGTGGGATTGCTGATTATGCTTCCTACGCGTCTCGTGCTCCCATCTATGCTGCAATTAAAAAAATAAATGAATTAAAAAAGCAAGTGAACCATTTAACTATTTACAAAAGAATATGCCGACCATAAATAGTTAGACCCTTAGACCTAACTTTGGTGTCCCCAGATGGAGTGGTTTATACCAGAAGAAGAAATAATCACCTAACAATTGTTTAACCCAAAAGAATATACATTATAAATCACACCAATAATAAAACTTCATTAAAATGATTCCTTATCCCAAAAAATAAGCACTAAGTGATAGGCCACCCCCTTTTACCCTTATATAAGAAAGCAAGTAAGAAAGCCAGGAAAAGAAATAGAGATATATCCTATTTAACAACACCCCCTATATATTCAAAATAAATATCCGTAGAAACACACATACTGTATATACAAATATAAATTAGACACAGAGTCACAATCCCCACATGTTCCCCATTGCCTTTTATATCAAGTTGATTTAAAGAGTTTAGCCACACGGCCTGGGAGGTCCGTGAATAATCCAGCAATCCATCAACTACGTTCCGCTGCCTAGTAAACTGTATTTATAGGTAAAAGGAGCGATCTCACCGGCTTGGCGACGATTCTTCGTTAAAAGCTGAAATCCGTCTCACCCGGGAGTCTGAGCGTTAGCGTCCTTCCATGGCCGCTGCCCTCAACACAAATACAACTTGAAGCCGTGCACTCCGAAGATCCTTTCCGATTAGCCCGCACTCCTTTTTGTTGCGTCCAACCGTAACTTCGGAGCCTTCCATGCTTTACTAGTCACTTTTTTTTTTTTTTTACCAATTCCGTTCTTCTTCCCAGCTACTTCTTTACACAAACTTTCTTCTTCCTCTGACCTCCTCGCTTCTTTCCTTTTTCTTCTTTTTTTAAACTACGCGCCTCCTTGCCTTTTAAGGACGATTTACGTCACACCAAAGCTATTTTAGCCAGGACTCACAGGCGCTGTTTGGACCCCTACTCCCCTTAAAGAAATATCCCACAGTCACTAATTCCTCTGGACATAATCTCTAAAGGAAGCACGTGGCAGAAACAGTTAAAAGCATACACAACAATAAAAAAATATGTGAAAACCGTTACATCCTCTCGCTGAGCTGATTCTGTCTCTACCTAAATCCACACTCAGTGTAATCCCAATTGCAAGCCTTCCTCTCCACACATAATTGTTGCTTGTCTCAGTCCATTCACAATGACGACTGCAATATTGCCCGCTGTGTAGTGGAGTACAGAGTTTTAAGTGTGTTAGAGGCAAAAAACATGCAGGAAGGCGCAACATCAAAGAAGAAAAAAAAGAAAGAACTCAGACACATTAAATAAGCAATGTCAAAGCTGAAGTGATGGCTGCCAAATAAAGGTGTGGAGTTTTACTGGAGGAATCACAGAATTGACCTGAAACATTAAGTGAGATAAGACAAAGTGAGTGCAGGACATCACAATAAAGTGCACATACGATAAGACGGCTCTGAATAAATATTGTTGTGATGATTTCATATATTGCATGTTGTGATGCCGGCCATGCTGTGTTTCTGTCTGTGGCTTTAACACTGAGTTAAATCCTACAGTATGTTGCCAGTTCAGAGGCAGCGCACACTACTCTACCGCTCAGGGCAATATACAATTGTGCCACCCCTGGCTTTGCCGAATTCAATCCATGATATTCAAGGGCTGTACCAGCAACATCATAGACCCCCGGGCGCACTGGGGCCCCTGTTTTGAAAGGAAAACAGAAACATACATAGGCATCAGAAACATTGTGGGCCCCTACGGTGCTGGAGACCCTGGCTAGTGCCCTTTGTGCCCGTACTTTAAGATAGCCCTGCGATCCCCTTATCCGCGCAGAATAAATGCTCAAGTGCTGTGGCATGTTAAATGTATTGTTGGACACACACAGTGATGATCAGCATTTTTTAAACTTTAATTACGGGTTGTGGTGTTATGGGTCCACAGCTCGTTGAGAAAAGGCCAGTCATTTTAAATAGATAATCACCGCACCCGAGGCGGCTTCGTGAGGGGGGGCGTTGTTGTAGCGAGCCGCGGGGCAGTCGTCGATGTGGGCGTTTCTCACCGTGTGCACAGGTGAGGAACTGCCCACATTCATGATTGCTCCCGTGGCTAATGCTACAGCTGTAATGGCCCCTCACGTTTTAAAAAGAAGCGCGAGTCGGTTGTGGGGGGAGAAAGAAACGTTCGCGGTAAAAAAATGGAGATGAGGAGATGAGGAGATGAGGAGATGAGGAGATGAGGAGATGAGGAGATGAGGAGATGAGGAGATGAGGAGATGAGGAGATGAGGACGGAGGTTACAGGGAGCGAGGAAGCATGCGGTGCAAGAGAGAGGGACAGGCGGTGTGTACGTCTTTGAGCGCGCGATCGAGCGCTCGTGGGCAGCTGTATGGAAGCTGGGTGTTAGGCCAACACCTAGACGTTTGAGTTGAGGTTGCTCCCGCTGAGTGAGCAGGTAGCGGGAGTGCCTAGAGTAAAGCGACGAGCCGCAGAAGGCCGTGGAAAGGCAGCGGAAGTCGGGAGGCTTGGTGGTGGAGTCCCCAATGTGAGCGTCCTGGCTATTGGGGTAATCAAGTCTCGGGGACTGGGATGAGTGCCAGACCGAAGCCAGGGATCGGGAGGTCTCCAGTCTCGGGTGTGTTGTAGGAGGGCAGCTGCAGAGAGCGTCTTGCCTGCTGCTTGGCCCAAACGGGATAAGCAGGTGAGACGCTAACAGAAGAGCACCGGATTTGTTGTTGGTTTTTAAGACTGCTTCCTAAAAAGATTTTAACCTCTCGTTTTTAAGGATGTGCTTTTTTTTCTATTTATTGATTTTTAACCTCCACGTGTTCTTTTTATGGGTTATTTATTTAATGAACTGTGAAGAACTGCACTATTTATGGAACACTGTTTTTGACTGTTTTTAATAAAAGCACTGTTGCACTTTTTACCTTCCCCTTGCTGGAATTATTTGCCTCCATTGACTAGCTCTCTCGGTTACATTATCGACGGTGTTGGGTTCAAGTGCTTCCAACAGCAAAGGGAGTGTGGAGCCAGAACCCACATCGTCACACGGGTCAATATACAGTTCAAAATACTGTAACGTCAGAAACCAATAGACGGCATACCCACATACAGCATAGATAGATAGATAACAACAACATTTATTTATATAGCACATTTTCATACAAACAGTAGCTCAAAGTGCTTTACATAATAAAGAATAGAAAAAAGACACAATAAGAAAACAAAATAAATCAACATTAATTAACATCGAATAAGAGTAAGGTTCAATGGCCAGGGGGGACAGAAAAAACAAAACAAACTCCAGACGGCTGGAGAAAAAATAAAATCTGTGGGGATTCCAGACCATGAGACCGCCCAGTCCCCTCTGGGCATTCTACCTAACATAAATGAAGCAGTCCTCTTTGGATTTAGGGTTCTCACGGAAGGGCCTGATGATGATGATGGTCACGTAGACTTCTGCCTTTAAATCCATCCATCATTGTTGGAGCATCATGAAGCTTTGAGTAGGTGGTGGTGGCGCAGGCCACCACCACAAAGAAACCGGAAAAAGAAACAGAAAAGAGAGTAGGGGTCAGTCAGGATTTTAGAGCCACCATGAGTAGTTATTATAAGGAAATTGAACATACAGAGTATCAGGATTAAGTTAAATTAAATTAAATTGAAGTTATAGAAAGGCCATGTTAAAGTAATGTGTTTTCAGCAGTGTTTTAAAGTGCTCCACTGTATTAGCCTGGCGAATTCCTATCGGCAGGCTATTCCAGATTTTAGGTGCATAGCAGCAGAAGGCCGCCTCACCACTTCTTTTAAGCTTTGTTCTTGGAATTCTAAGGAGACACTCATTTGAGGATCTGAGGTTACGATTTGGAATATAAGGTGTCAGACATTCCGATATATAAGATGGGGCGAGATTATTTAAGGCTTTATAAACCATAAGCAGAATTTTAAAGTCAATCCTGAATGACACAGGTAACCAGTGTAGTGACATTAAAACTGGAGAAATGTGTTCGGATTTTCTTTTCCTAGTTAGGATTCTAGCAGCTGCATTCTGCACTCGTTGCAAACGATTTATGTCTTTTTTGGGTAGTCCTGAGAGGAGTGCGTTACAGTAATCTAGTCTACTGAAAACAAAAGCGTGAACTAGTTTCTCAGCATCTTTCAGTGATATAAGAGGTCTAACTTTACTTATGTTTCTTAAGTGAAAAAATGCTGTCCTATTGATCTGATTAATATGCGATTTAAAATTCAGATTACAGTCAACAATTACCCCTAAACTTTTTACCTCCGTCTTGACTTTTAATCCTAATGTATCCAGTTTATTTCTAATAGCCTCATTGTATCCATTATTGCTAATCACTAAGATTTCAGTTTTCTCTTTATTTAACTTGAGAAAGTTACTATTCATCCATTCTGAGATACAAGTCAGACATTGTGTTAGTGAATCCAGAGAATCAGGGTCATCAGGAGCTATTGATAAGTACAGCTGTGTGTCATCAGCATAGCTGTGGTAGCTCACGTTGTGCTCTGAGATAATCTGACCTAATAATGATAGATAGATAGATAGATTTTCTCAAAAGCTCCAGGTCACGTTTATTTTGACCCTTCACAGTTTTCAAAGTAGAGTGTAAACACGCACTTTGCTGTTGAGCTCCTCCCAATTCTCCTACATACTGTATTATCAACACTACCTGCAGCCACACCTTTTCCACGTTATTACCATTTACATTCAGGGAGAGACAAGCATATTACTGTATTGCTCTGATTTTTCCGCACATTGGTCTGACAGGTGCCGTGCTTCAAGAATTCCTTGTTACATGTAACTGTGCACACCCAAAGCTGTTTACCTACAGCAGATGTTGGGTGTGTATGTGTGTGTTTTGTTGTGAAACACGTATATAAAAGATTCTGTTAGTTGCTGTGCTCTGTGCATAATGATCATATTTTACATAATTTAATCTCATTTTTCCTTTTACTGTATATTAAGAAATCACCCAATACCTTAGTTGCACTTAATAGCGGTTGAGATAAAACATCCGGGGAAATTGCAGAATGCTTCCTTGTAACAGGGAGCTCTTACTCAATTACATTTTGTCCTTGAATTTCCGCCTTTGTCCGATTGGGATCACAAGCTCTTATCGCAGCAGTTTACCGCAGCGTATTGCTGGTTATTCGATGAACTTTGAACTGAGCCCATATTCAGAGACGGACAAAGCGCCAAGATAACTTTACATCGCTAAGAATTAGGCGCAAGTTTAACACGAACAATGGGAGCGACTACGCAGTTTTGTATCTTTATGTCTTTTATAATATGGATCGGAATGGCATCACAGTTAACAGGTATTATATTGAAAATTTTGAGACATGGTGATATTCGGTACTACTGTTTTTAAAACCCTAATTGTCCCGTTTAATCGAATGACTCAGCGTGCTCGGAGAGGGTACTGGCCCAATCAGAAAAGAGTGAAAGACTGAGAGTTTCTGGCTTCCAACCAGGGCTTGGCACCTGCGTTATATGTAATTTCTGGTAGAGGATTTAAAGGGACATGTCGCCAAATACATGGATTTACTGACTTGACATTTGTCTCCACTTCTTTCTTTTTCTCTAGAAGACAATCAATCTAACCCAGTTGTGTCTGTAGAAAACGGCCGCTTAAAAGGCAGCGTGTCGCGAGTGAAGGGGACTGAGCGGCTTGTCCACGAATACCTCGGGATCCCCTTTGCCAAACCCCCGCTGGGATCGTTGAGGCTATCCGCCCCGGAGCCCCCGGAGCCGTGGACTGGAGTCCGAGATGCCACTCGTCACCCTGCCATGTGAGCACGTATACTGACTAGGGGGGTACTTTATGAGTTCTGTGTAGCTGTTATGCATTTGAGTTGATCTTGTATAGGCTATAGAATGAATTATTATTGCTACGTAGAAAAAAGGAGGGGGTATAGAACAATGTTTAATTTTAATGTTAACGTTACAATTAATCACCATTTTATTGCGTACACTAGTGAAGACACTGTAATGTTTAATACTAAAATATCAGCACTCATCCAGTGCTCCAGTTCATTTGGCCCAATTCAGGCTCACCTTACCCGCTTACCATTAGTCTCAAGGATGGAACCAACCCTGGTAGGGAATCAAGAACATTGCAGAGAAAAGCTGAAGGCAGGGATCAAGCATATTGTGAGCGTTAATTATTCGCAGAGCATAGCTCTCCTAAAATTGTGTATGGAAAAGGCAGTAGGGTATAAGACATGAAAATTCTGAATCTTTTTTCGAATATTTTTTCTCACCCTTTTAGAGAAACTCAAATGTTTTCATTTGCACTTATTTCTTTTTTTCTTTAATTTATATAAAGTCCAAATTGCATCTATCTATCTATCTATCTATCTATCTATCTATCTATCTATCTATCTATCTATCTATCTATCTATCTATCTATCTGCCCAATTATCCATGCGAAACTACAGATGTTTTGCAGTTACATATAGCATGCACAGTAGTGTCTCTATATTTGAGACAAGTGTGGCACTGCTCCCATTCCCAGCAGATTGGACTCTTTTGCAAAAATTGAGTACGCAAGCAACTTGTCTCAGTATATTATTGCATTTTTTATTAGAAAACTCAACTTACCTGTCATAATCTGTTTTAGTCAGTTACCACGATAAGCTCAATGCAATTTCTTATCTGGACAGATAATTATGTTTGGAATTTGGGAAATTTTCTTTGTGCCTGGCACTGCTAGCCAGTGTTTGCATTTCTTGGATAGCCCCTTTAAACCCTTAAGTGTTTCAGCAAACCTTTATGTTTGTGCTGCCTAAACTCTGCAGTTCGAGGACAAGGAAGGGATGTATCCTGATCAGTAACCCAGTCCCTAGCTTCACACTGGGACATTTTAAAGATAAGTTCCAGTTTTCATTTGTCATTGCAGCCATATCTAAAATACCGTGGAATGAAACTGTGTTATTCAAGACCAGAAAAAGGGAAAAACCACAAAAAAGTAAATCAAGACAAAGTTCAACCAATACTTATGTAAATTAGTCAATTAAATACTACAGCTAAAAAAATAATTATGTGTATAAAACTGGCTTGTTATGTGCATGTTACAGAGAGTTTATCAGTTTTATTGCCTGTGGAAAGAGGCCATTGCACATTCTGGCTGTTGTTGATTTTATGGAGCGATATCTCCTACTAGGTGTCAAAAGATTGAACAGTTCATGAGAGGGGTGTGAGGAGTCTCTCACAATGCAGGAATCTTTCTTCTTGTATCAGTCCTTAAAAACGTCCTTAATGGAGGGGAGAGTGACCCTGATAACCCTCACTTCCATCCTTGCCACATGTTGCAGAGTCTTTCTCTCAGACACACTGCAGTTTCCAAACCAGGACACTCTCAGTTGTGCCCCTGTAGAAGGTTGTGAGGATGGGAGGAGGGATTCTCACTCACTTAAGCCTCCTAAGGAAGTGCAACATCTGCTGAAGTATCTTGACCTGGTGTGTGGCATTAAGATTCGAGGAGAGAGCCTCAATGATGTAGACATCCAAGAAGTTTGTGCTGCTTACCCTCTCCAGAGGAGAACCACTAATATGTAGTGGGGGATATTCAGCCTTTGTTCTGAAGCCCACAATCAACTCTTTTGTCTTGTTGACATTAAGGGACAGATTGCTGTCCTTACACCAGCTCATTAACTGTTGCACCTCTGCTTTATAAGATGTTTCATCTTCATTACTGATGAGTCCTAGTACTGTTGTATCATCAGCAAATTTAATGAGCTGATTTTTGCTGCATTTGGCAGTACAGTCATGTGTTAGCAGAGTAACTGGTGGTAACTGAAAAAAACAGATTATGACAGGTAAGTTGAGTTTTCTAATAAAAAATGCAATAATATACTGAACAAGTTGCTTACGTATTCAATTTTTGCAAAAGAGTCCAATCTGCTGGGAATGGGGGCAGTGCCACACTTGTCTCAAATATAGAGACACTACTGTGCATGGTATATTCTACTTTTTGGCGCCGTCGCGAGTGGCAGCCATTCCAGAAGCTCCATGTTTGACTTTACCTTTTTTTCTATTTTTTCTCTATTTCACTGATCACTTCTACCACTTTCTTTTTTGTGGAATCGCTCTCTGGACACATTTTACTATTTTTACTACGTGACATGGATTTTTACACTCTGAGACTCGCCTATTCAAGTAGTCAAGTAGCACTGAGAAGAAATGCCCATGCCGGTGTGGTTCCCTATTTATCTGATGAGGTAAGAAGACGATATCGGCCAGCTGAGCCGGAGCAAAGATAAAAGATAAGATAAAAGCCAAGCAGCTTGTGAGAAAATGGCGTTATAAACCGTCGGTGCCTTCTGTGATCCTTGGAAAAGTGAACTTACTACCAAATAGGATTGACGAACTGGCTGTGCTGGTGAAAAATGTCAGAACCTACAGAGAATGCAGCTTGCTGTGTTTTAGTGAAACGTGGCTAATAACTACCATCCCAGATGCTAATGTGGAGCTACCCGGGTTTAGCACAGTTAGAGCAGACAGAGACAAATGCCTGTGGGAAGTGGAAAGGAGGAGGACTCGCTCTTTATGTGAATACAAGGTGGTGCAACTCTGGATATATAAACGTTAAAATCTCCATTTGCTCCAGGGACATCAAACTGTTGGCCGTAAGTCTCTGTCCCTATTACTTGCCAAGAGAGTTTGGACACGTGATTGTTGTTATTGTTTACATCCCCCCTCGAGCAAACACGGAGATAGCGAGTGACATCATCCATTCTGCAGTTGCTAAGTTACAAACGCAGCACCATGAGGCGCTTGTGCTAATTGCTGGAGACTTTAACCATGTAACGCTGGATAAAATATTACCTGCCTTCTCCCACTATGTGGACTGTAATACCCAGGGAAATAGGACTATTGCCCTACTGTATGCAAACGTTAAAGACGCATGCAGCGCCACCCCGCTGCTTGCACTTGGGAAAGCAGATCATAACCTGGTTCTGCTTCAGCCTCACTACAAACCAAGAGTGAAGGCGTTACCTACAACCACACGATCATTCAGGAAGTGGTCCCCTGAGGCAGAGCAGGCTCTGAGAGACTGCTTTGGAACTACAGACTGGGATATCCTGCAGGGGTCACATAGTGAGAACATTGAAGAGGCTGTTGACTGCACAACTGAGTACATCAACTTCTGTATGGACATTGTAGTTCCAGTAAGAACAGTAAGCTGCTATGCTAACAACAAGCCATGGATTACAAGTGACATCAAGGGCCTTTTGAACCAGAAGACAAGGGCTTTTAAAGGCAGTGATCAGCATGAGCTCAAGCGTGTGTAGAAGGAACTCTGAGTCCAGCTCAGGGTGGCGAAGAAGCCGTACAGGAGATAGCTGGAGGAGAAATTGCAGAATAACAGCATTAAGGAAGTGTGGGATGGGATGAAGATCATCACTGGCTGCAGCTTGAAGTGGGGTACCACCATCGAGAGAGACGTGGAGAGAGCAAACCAAATGAACAACTTCTTTAACAGGTTTGACCACCTAACCCACTCTCACCTTGAGTACTGCATCCTCCAACCATCCTTCTGCTGATACCAGCATATTTGAGACATCCCCACCCACAGTTACAGCAGAGCAGGTGAGCAGAGAGCTGAGGAGACTTGTGCCAGCAAAGCAGCGGGTCCAGATGGTGTATCGCCACGACTGCTGAAGGCCTGTGCATTGGAACTGGGGAGTCCTCTACAGCGCATCTTCAACCTGAGCCTGGAACAGGGAAGAGTCCTGAAGCTTTGGAAAACATCTTGTATCACCCCAGTCCCAAAGGTATCACGCCCTAGTGAGCTGAATGACTTCCAGCCTGTTGCTCTGACGTCACATGTGATGAAGACCA
>NW_024380790.1:0-40000 GCF_016835505.1 Polypterus senegalus | reverse complement strand
TGCTGCAGTCATCTTTCCCAGTCTCCCAGTTCCTGCTGCTAAAAAACATCCCCACAGCATGATGCTGCCACCACCATGCTTTACTGTAGGGATGGTATTGGCCTGGTGATGAGCAGTGCCTGGTTTACTCCAAACGTGACGCCTGGCATTCACACCAAAGAGTTCAATCTTTGTCTCCTCAGACCAGAGAATTTTGTTTCTCATGGTCTGAGAGTCCTTCAGGTGCCTTTTTGCAAACTCCAGGCAGGCTGCCTTGTGCCTTTTACTAAGGAGTGGCTTCCGTCTGGCCACTCTACCAAACAGGCCTGATTGGTGGATTGCTGCAGAGATGGTTCTCCTTCTGGAAGGTTCTCCTCTCTCCACAGAGGACCCCTGTAGCTCTGACACAGTGACCATTGGGTTCTTGGTCACCTCCATGACTAAGGCCCTTCTCCCCGATCACTCAGTTTAGATGGCCAGCCAGCTCTAGTAAGAGTCCTGGTGGTTTCGAACTTCTTCCACTTATGGATGATGGAGGCCACTGTGCTCATTGGGACCTTCAAAACAACAGAAATTTTTCTGTAACCTTCCCCAGATTTGTGCCTCGAGACAATCCTGTCTCGGATGTCTACAGACAATTCCTTTGACTTCATGCTTGGTTTGTGCTCTGACATGAACTGTCAACTGTGGGACCTTCTATAGACAGGTGTGTGCCTTTGCAAATCATGTCACAATAACTGAATTTACCACAGGTGGACTCCAATTAAGCTGCAGAAACATCTCAAGGATGATCAGGGGAAACAGGATGTACCTGAGCTCAATTTTGAGCTTCATGGCAAAGGCTGTGAATACTTATGTACATGTGCTTTCTCAATTTTATTATTTTTAAATTTGCAAAAATCTCAAGTAAACTTTATTCACATTGTCATTATGGGGTGTTGTGTGTAGAATTCTGAGGAAAAAATTGAATTTAATCAAATTTGGAATTAGGCTGTAACATAACAAAATATGGAAAAAGTGATGCGCTGTGAATACTTTCCGGATACAGTGTATATATATATATATATATATTATATATATATATATATATATATATATATATATATATATTGTAAAGGACCGAGAGAGACAGTAGCAAGGGTTGGGGTTTTCCGGCCCCGTATATTGTACAGACAACAAAAACAGGTCAAAATCATAAACAAACAGTTCATATCGCGCGACTCCTGGCGTCGCGCCATTTTATTGGGGAGGAGCGGAAGTGGAGGAATGTCGGGAAGGACCGCAAGGGAGGATGGGAAGGATGGCGTCAGGGCAAGATGGCGGAGGAAGGGCGGAAGTATCGCACTGCGGTCATCCATGCCTATGGTGCAGGAAGGTCTTTTTTCCTATGAGGAAGCAGAGGGAGAAAGTTAATACCCCACCATTCCCTGGCGGCGAGTGGTTTCCCAGGTGCTGTCGAATCAATCCGCGGCCTCCTACTCGCGCGTGCGTGACACGATCCCCCCCTTAGCCCAGGACCGTCAGGTCGGGCGGACCTAACCGAGAGGTCGTGAATACGAGAGAGGCATCGGCATTGGCCTGAAGGGTGCCCGCCGATAAGTGACAGTGAACTTATACGGCTGTAAGTCCAGGAACCACCTGGTGACCCGCGGATTCGACTCTTTGTGCAGGGACATCCACTGAAGTGCAGCGTGATCAGTCACCAGAGCGAACTCGCACCCAGCAGGTAGTACGGAGGTGGGTCACTGCCCACTTAATGGCCAAGGCCTCCCTCTCCACTGCCGCGTGCGGGTCTCCCGGTCCATCAGTTTCCGCTAAGGTACATCACAGGGTGCTCGACACCATCGGCGCTTTGGCTCAGCACGGCACCCAGGCCTGTGTCCGAAGCGTCGGTCTGGAGAATAAACGGGAGCCCAAAATCGGGCGTCCGTAACACAGGTGCCGACGTTAGGGCCTTCTTTAGGTCACTGAACGCGTGTTCTGCTTTGTCGGTCCACACCACGTATAGGGGCGCTCCCTTTTTTGTCAGGTCAGTCAAGGGTGCTGCTCTTCGGAGAAACGGGAACAAACCGGCGGTAGTAACCGCAAGCCCCAAGAAAGCCTGCACCTGTTTCTTGGTACTCGGACGGGCCATTCTAAGATGTCTTTAACTTTGGAGCTCTGTGGCGCACCTGTCCTTGTCCCACGAGGTAGCCTAAATATTTGGCCTCCTTTAATCCAAAAACACTTCCGGGGTTTATGCGGAGGCGGCTTTAGCCAGTGTTCGGAGGACAGCTGCGACCTGCAGTAGATGCTCCTCCCAGGTGCCGGAATAGATGACAACGTCATCCAGGTAGGCGGCACTATAGGACTGGTGGGCTTCAGCACTCTATCTACCAGGCGTTGGAAGGTCGCCGGGCCCGTGCAGCCCAAATGGGAGGACCTTGTACTGCCAGTGCCCGCTAGGGGTGCTAAAGGCCGTTTTCTCCTTTGCGGATGCCGTTAAAGGAATTTGCCAATACCCTTTTGTCATGTCAAGGGTAGTCAGATATCGAGCCGCACCCAGCCGCTCAAGGAGGTCGCCAATGCGGGGCATGGGGTAGGCATCGAACTTGGAGATCTGATTCAGGCGCCTAAAGTCATTACAGAACCTCCAGGAGCCGTCTGGCTTGGAGACGAGGACAATAGGGCTGGACCAGGGACTATGGCTCTCTTCAATTATGTCCATGTCCAACATACGTTTCACCTCCAGTTCGACCTCTGCGCGTTTTGCCTCCGGGAGTCGGTAGGGCCTCTCCCGGACGATTACCCCGGCTCCGTGACTATATCGTGCTCAATCAGCGGTCCGGCCGGGTGACTCGCTCACTACCTCGGGATGGCTCGGAGTGTTTGGGCTAACTCCTGCCGCTGCTTGGGGTCAGCTCTTCACCGAGGTTAAGGGCAGTTGTGCTTGCGAAAGGGAGAGTGACCTACGGAGCTGGGAAGCTCCTCTCTATCTCTCCAGGGCTTTAACAGGTTGACATGATAGATCCTCTCACTTTCGACGGCGGTTGGGCTGTTTTACCAAATAGTCGACGAGTCCTTTCTCTCCTTAACCTCGTAAGGCCCTTGCCAGTGAGCGAGCAGCTTCGAGTGGGAGGTCGGGGCGAGCACCATAACTCGGTGCCCCGGGCGGAACTCCCTGAGGACGGAGTTGCGGTTGTAACACCGGCCTGCGCTGCTTGCGCACGAGTCACGCGCTCTTTTAGGAGGGGCCTGATCTTTGTGAGTCGGTCGCGCAGTTGCGCGTACGCTCAAAATATTAGAGGAGGGAAGAGCCTCGGCCTCCCAGCCTTCTTTTAGGATGTCGAGGATTCCCGGGGTTGTCGCCCGTATAGTAATTCAAAGGGGAGAAGCCCGTAGAGGCCTGGGGTACCTCCCGTAGGCAAAAGCACGGCGGGAGGAGCTGGTCCCAGTTCCTGCCGTCCGCTGACTACCTTGCGGAGCATCTGCTTAAGCGTCTGATTAAATCGCTCGACCAACCCGTCAGTTTGCGGGTGATAGACTGACGCTTTCAGGTGCTTTATCTGCAGTAATTTGGCCACCTCCTTGAACGTATCCGAAGTGAAGGGCGTACCCTGGTCCGTGAGGACCTCCTTGGGTATGCCCACGCGTGAAACAAGTTAACCAGTTCCCGCGATGCTTTTAGTATTAGCGGGCGCAGGGGAACCGCCTCTGGGTACCGGGTGGCATAGTCCACCATGACTAGGATATACTTGTGGCCACGGGTTGAGGGCTCCAGGGTCCCACCAAATCGACCCCTATCCTTTCAAAGGGATGTCCACGAGGGGAATAGGGACTAGAGGAGCACGGTCCCTCCTAGGAATCTGGCGGGTCTGGCACTCCGGACAGGATTGACAGAACCGCCGGACCTCCTCATTGATCCCAGGCCAGTAAAAGCGGAGCTTAATCCTCTCCAGTGTTTTTTCGGCCCCGAGGTGGGCTAGGAGGTGAGCATGTGCCAACTCGCATATCTCCCGCCGGAAGGTGCGCGAATTAGCAACAACTTCCGCACCTCGCCTCATGGGTAGCCACTCGGTACAACAGATCATTTCAAGGACAAAGAAGGGTTCCCGGTGTGGATCCGTCCGCTGTCGAGCTGTTAGGCAGAACAATCGCGTTCCGGGCAAAGCGCAGGGAGTCATCATTCCACTGCTCCCTCTTAAAGGAGGCCGGCGTGGACCGAAATTGATGGTCCAGGCCGAGAGGGTCTTGGGGCCTGGGCCCGGGGAGAGTTCCCTGGCTAGTCCCTTCTCCGGCGGAATCTTCCGGGTCAAGGTCCGTAGCCACGGAAAGGTCCCCCGAGACACCAGCGCCCATAGGGCCTGCCCTTGTGCACGGCGTGGAGGCCGCGGGAGGGTGCCTTTTCCCCTCATGACAAGATCCAACGAGGCCCCGGAGCGCGAATGGCTTACCGCTGATTCTTTTAGACCAGTCTTGTCCCAGGATCACTGGGAAGGGGGGGTCAGGTAACACAGCGACCGTCATTTGGATTGGTTCCCCCTTCCAGGTAAGATAGCAGTGAGCGGAACGATATGACCTAGTCCCCCCATGTACACAGGTAACCAACAAATGTTGCTTTAACCACTGTTGCGGTAAGACAAACGGCGAGCAACAATGGTAATGTTGCTGCGGAATCAAACAAAGCCACCACGGCGTGCCCATTTAGCAACACCACTCCCGTTCGACTCGCCAAGGGATGCGGCGGGTACAATACCTCTCCGCTGATGTCCAGCTGCAGTCCATAGGCTCCGGGGCGATGTGATGGGGGCAGTTTGGCAGCAGGTGGCCGGTCTCGCCACACTTGAAACAGCGCGGCGGACCCGGCCTCTCTTTGGCTCTGGCTGGCGCTTCTGCAGCGCGTCGAGGGGGCTCGGGGGTGGCCGCCCGTCCCTGCCGGTTCCCGCGAGCAGGCTTTTCTGACCCCCCAAGTCGGAGGACCGCCAACTGACGCTCCAGGACGTCGAGGAGGCCCGACATGTTCTGATAGGCGTGCCCCCGGGCCTGCTTTGCGAGGGAACTGGGCATTGCATTGACCAGGCCTTCACAGGCCACCCGCCGACGACTTTCCGCCCGTCGGGCTCTCTGGCCGTAGCCAGCGCCCATCTTGCCCCAGAACTCGACGCCTGGGCGGAAGCGGCTTTTCGGGTCAAAGACCCAGTTCCGCCATTCGCCGCCTGCTGGCCGGGCTAATGCCGTAGCGGGCCAATATTTCGGGCTTGAGGAGGTCGTAATTAGCGCCTCCTCCTCAGGGAGGTCATAATAGGCCCGCAGCGCTGGTCCTTTAGGTATGGCGCCAAGATGGGCGCCCACTGGACCGCTGCCACTCGTCCGGGTGGCCGTCCTCTCAAACATGCCCAGGTAGGCATCGGCGTCCTCGAAGGGCCCATCGGTACCATAGGAGGCGGCTGCCTGGGCGGGTCTGGTCTCGCCCGTTGGGCTTCCACTAACCTGGCCTTCGTGGCCTCCAGCTCCCGGTTGGTAGCGGCTTGCGCTTGCTGCAGGGCCTGGAGCTGGGCGTTCATTCCCTGCAGCACGGTGTTCAGGTCCTGTCCCTCCGTCATTCCGGGATCTCTTATCCTGCCGACTACGCCACTTGTAAAGGACCGAGAGACAGTAGCAAGGGTTGGGGTTTTCCGGCCCGTATATTGTACAGAAAACAAAAACAGGTCAAAATCATAAACAAACAGTTCATATCGCGCGCCGACTCCTGGCGTCGCGCCATTTTATTGGGGAGGAGCCGGAAGTGGAGGAATGTCGGGAAGGACCGCAAGGGAGGATGGGAAGGATGACGTCAGGGCAAGATGGCGGAGGAAGGGCGGAAGTATCGCGACTGCGGTCATCCATGCCTATGGTGCAGGACGGTCTTTTTCCTATGAGGAAGCAGAGGGAGAAAGTTAATACCCCACCATTCCCTGGCGGCGAGTGGTTTCCCAGGTGCTGTCGAATCAATCCATGCCTCCTACTACGTGCGTGACAATATATATATATATATATATATATATATATATACTCACCTAAAGGATTATTAGGAATACCTGTTCAATTTCTCATTAATGCAATTATCTAATCAACCAATCACATGGCAGTTGCTTCAATGCATTTAGGGGTGTGGTCCTGGTCAAGACAATCTCCTGAACTCCAAACTGAATGTCAGAATGGGAAAGAAAGGTGATTTAAGCAATTTTGAGCGTGGCATGGTTGTTGGTGTCAGGCGGGCCGGTCTGAATATTTCACAATCTGCTCAGTTACTGGGATTTTCACACACAACCATTTCTAGGGTTTACAAAGAATGGTGTGAAAAGAGAAAAACATCCAGTATGCGGCAGTCCTGTGGGTGAAAATGCCTTGTTGATGCAAGAGGTCAGAGGAGAATGGGCCGACTGATTCAAGCTGATAGAAGAGCAACTTTGACTGAAATAACCACTCGTTACAACCGAGGTATGCAGCAAAGCATTTGTGAAGCCACAACACGCACAACATTAAGGCAGATTGGCTACAACAGCAGAAGACCCCACCAGGTACCACTCATCTCCACTACAAATAGGAAAAAGAGGCTACAATGTGCACAAGCTCACCAAAATTGGACAGTTCAAGACTGGAAAAATGTTGCCTGGTCTGATGAGTCTCGATTTCTGTTGAGACATTCAAATGGTAAAGTCAGAATTTGGCGTAAACAGAATGAGAACATGGATCCATCATGCCTTGTTACCACTGTGCAGGCTGGTGGTGGTGGTGTAATGGTGTGGGGGATGTTTTCTTGGCATACTTTAGGCCCCTTAGTGCCAATTGGGCATCGTTTAAATGCCACGGGCTACATGAGCATTGTTTCTGACCATGTCCATCCCTTCATGACCACCATGTACCCATCCTCTGATGGCTACTTCCAGCAGGATAATGCACCATGTCACAAAGCTCGAATCATTTCAAATTGGTTTCTTGAACATGACAATGAGTTCACTGTACTAAAATGGCCCCCACAGTCACAAGATCTCAACCCAATGGAGCATCTTTGGGATGTGGTGCCCTGGATGTGCATCCCACAAATCTCCATCAACTGCAAGATGCAATCCTATCAATATGGGCCAACATTTCTAAAGAATGCTTTCAGCACCTTGTTGAATCAATGCCACGTAGAATTAAGGCAGTTCTGAAAGCGAAAGGGGTCAAAACACCGTATTAGTATGGTGTTCCTAATAATCCTTTAGGTGAGTGTATGTATATATATATATATATATATATATATATATATATATATATAGTCACAGACGACTGGGGTTCTTACCCGGCCGGGACGCCTAGAAGGTCCTGAAGGTGGCAGTAAAAGTTTCCGGGTCAGGAGGACACAACCGTCCTGGAGCAGGAGAGGACCACGGGAGAGGAGGAGAGACTTTCCAACTCGTTGTGACTCGT
This sequence comes from Polypterus senegalus, assembly GCF_016835505.1. Lineage (NCBI taxonomy): Eukaryota > Metazoa > Chordata > Cladistia > Polypteriformes > Polypteridae > Polypterus > Polypterus senegalus. Next base: position 32,590 of record NW_024380790.1, on the reverse strand, counting down.
GGCCACCGCCAGGGGGCATCTTAAGCCTCCTAGAACCTGAGAGAACATTACTTCCGCCACACTTGTCAAGATGGCGGAGGAACATGCCAGGGACGCCTGGAGTGCTTCCGGGGCAAAGGGCAGCACTTCCGCCACACCAGGAAGTGCTGGAGGAAGATCGCCATCAGCCACCTGGAGCACATCCGGGCAGGAATAAAAGGCGCCGCCTCCCAGCAATCTGGGAGCTAGAGTTGGGAGAGGGAGCAGGACGAAGCTCCCAGGAGGAGATTGGCGGCCAAGGACTGAGGAAGAGAAGTCTAATACTGGTGATTATTGCTGAGTGCATTGTGTGTGATGGTGGGACTGTGTTTATTAAATAAAAATAAACGTGTGATTTTTATAAAGATGTGGTCTCCGACTGGTGGTGTCCGGACAAGTCTCACTATATATATATATATATATATATATATATATATAGTAGTATATATATATATATATATATATATATATATATATATATATATATATATATATATATATATATATATATATATATATATATATATGAGGGACATTCAAAACGTTTGCACACTTTTTTTCTCTCCATTTATTAAGAATTTCCAAAACAAATGACATCACTTTTGGAAACTTTCACCTTTTCCCAGCATCATACCAACTTTTTAATTCTCAATTCCTCCTCCTCCTGCTTATCAATGAAAATATAAAAGTGCGGAAACTTTTTGAACTTCCCTCGTATAAATTTCATTTAAGACTCGCATACCCTGTTTTACGTCCCCCTATATACATATAGTCATACAGTCATATTTTCAAATGTTCATATGAATAAAATAGGTTCAAAACGTCTATGCTGCCAGTTTATTTGTAAGCTAATGTGAGAGTCCATACCTCTGTCAGAGAAGCTATTTCCTAACTGCCGAATTAAGAATCACAGAAATAGCTAAGAAAGGTCTATTACATGTTAGCTTATGGGTGGTGAAAGATTATAAAATCCTGTAAGGAACTGTGAAATTTGTATTCAATTTAAATTAAGCAAACACTTGTGTGAAATTTAACATTAACATTAACTTTCTGAGATTGGCTCTTACATGTACATTATACATGTACAAAAATCTGTTTCAGGTCAATGTGGGTATTATGAGTGTCCATGATAAAATACTGTAATAAATAAAGAGTCTTTCAAAATAGAAAAAGATTTGGGGATCGTCCCCATATATTGTCGTCCAGACAAAGTGAAAATACGGTTGATTCAAAATGACTTTTCAGTACAGAATGAATGAATAACTGTAACAAAATGGTGTTTAAATAACAGATGGGATGATGGGAGAGGAAATGGTTGGCAGGAAGTGAAGATTGGAGGCGGGACCACGGAACCAACGTCATCGTGAGTAGACAGGAGTAGTTGAGTGTGGAACCGGAAGTGACGTCATTGGATGGGAACCGGAGTGACGTCATCGCGCCATTTGGAACTGAAAATGGATGGGTTTATTTTTCTTCCAGTTTTCTGTAGGTAGAAAGAGATTCAGGTAAGTACCACGTGATAAACCCTTGTCTCGCGAGATTTCACTCACCTTTGGGCTCTTTGACTGCCTCCAACTCGCACGTGTGTGACATGACCCCCCCCTCAGCCCAGACCCATCCGGTCGGGCGACCTGCACCGAGAGGTCGTGAATCCGGGAGAGAGCATCTGCGTTGGCCTGCAAGGAACCCTTACGATAAGTAACGCTAAAACGATATGGTTGGAGATCCAAAAACCACCTAGTGACACGAGGATTCGACTCCCGATGAAGGGACATCATGTAAAGCGGCATGGTCCGTCACCAGAGTTAATTCCCGCCCCAATAGGTAGTACCTCAACGATGTAATAGCCCACTTAATCGCCAGGGCCTCTCGCTCCACCGCAGCATACTTCGTCTCACGGTCCAGCAGTTTCCGGCTCAGATACATAACGGGGTGTTCAGCACCCTCGACACATTGTCTCAACACGGCACCCAATCCTGTGGCCGATGCATCGGTCTAGAGAACAAAAGGAAGAGAAAAGTCAGGGGATTTTAATAAAGGTGCTGACGTAAGGGCCAATTTCAAGTCACAAAATGCTTTATCTACTGTATCATCCCATACCACTTTTATAGGTGCCCGTTAATTTGTCAAATTAGATAAGGGCACAGCAATTTCTGAGAAATGTGGCACAAAACGACAATAGTAACCAGCTAATCCCAAAAATGCCTGCACTGGCAGCTTATTTATCGGACGGGGCCAATTTATGATGGCATCAATTTTAAGACATTGTGGTTTCACGACACCACCCCACCCCCCCCCACTAGGTAGCCCAAATATTTGGCTTCTCTCAATCCAAAGAAACATTTCTTTGGATTAATACGAAGTTCTGCTGCTGCCAGTGTGGAAAGTACCGTTTTCACCTGCCATACATGATCCTTCCATGTGCTGGAATAGATGACAACGTCATCTAGGTAGGTGGCACAATAGGAATTGTGGGGCCGTAGCAGTGTGTCTACCAGATGTTGGAAAGTAGCTGGCGCCCCGTGCAAACCAAAAGGAAGGACCCGGTACTGCCAATGTCCGATGGGAGTGCTAAATGCAGTTTTTTCTTTTGCAGAATCCGTTAAGCGAATTTGCCAATACCCTTTTGTCATGTCAAGGGTAGTTAGGAATTGAGCGCTTCCTAGTCGATCGAGCAGATCATCCACTCGCGGCATCGTATACGCATCAAACTTGGAGACCCGATTGAGTCGTCAGAAGTCATTACAGAACCTCAAGACCCATCGGGCTTAGAAACTAGAACAATTGGACTAGACCAAGGGCTATAGCTTTCTTTGATAACCCCTAAATCCAGCATTCGCTTAATTTCCAATTCCACTTCCGCTTTCTTTGCCTCCGGGAGTCTGTAAGGTCTCTCCCTGACAATCACTCCAGGGTCCGTAATAATATCGTGCGCAATCAACGCAGTACGTCCAGGTAATTCATCCACCACCTCGGGTACAGACAAGATAGCCTTTTCGAGATCTTGTCGCTGTTCTGGGGTCAAATTGGAACCAAAATTAAGTTTGGCACAGGACATAAAAAGTGAACTAGGCTGTCCGGAGGAGGGATCGGGCTCCCTTTCCTTCCACAGTTTCAGCAAGTTGATATGATATACTCTTTCGGTCGCTCGACGATTAGGTTGTTTAAATAAATAGTCGATGAGACCTTTTCTTTCTTTAATTTCATAAGGTCCTTGCCAAAGAGCTAATAATTTATAATGGGAGGTTGGGACTAATACCATAACACGATCACCCGACAAATTCCCGAATGGTGGTGTTTCTATTATAATAACGTGACTGTGCTGCTTGTGCTTTTTCTAAATTCTCTTTTAGGATAGGTCTGATTTTCTCTAGTCTATCACATAATTGCGCGATATATTCAAGAATATTTGAAGTAGGGAGTACCTCCTCCTCCCATTCTTCTTTTAACATGTCCAAAAGTCCCCTGGGTTGCCTTCCATATAATATATACACAAATCCGTCCATCACCCCTGGTGAGACAAAACCGTGACTCATCAGTGAAGAGCACTTTTTGCCACTCCTGTCTGGTCCAGCGAAGGTGGGTTTGTGCCCATAGGCGGCGTTGTTGCTGGTGATGTCTGGTAAGGACCTTCCTTACAACAGGCCTATAAGGCCTCAGTCCAGCCTCTCTCAGCCTATTGTGGACAGTCTAAACACTGATGGAGGGATTGTGTGTTCCTGGTGTGACTCGGGCAGTTGTTGTGGCCATCTTGTACCTGTAACGCAGGTGTGATATTCGGATGTACCGATCCTGTGCAGGTGTTGTTACACGTGGTCTTCCACTGCGAGGATGATCAGCTGTCCTTCCTGTCTCCCTGTAGCACTGTCGTAGGCGTCTCACAGTGCGGACATGGCAATTTATTGCCCTAGCCACATCAGCAGTCCTCATGCCTCCCTGCAGCATGCCTAATGCACGCTTCACACAGATGAGCAGGGACCCTGGGCATCTTTCTTTGGGTGTTTTTCACAGTCGGTAGACAAGTCTCTTTAGTGTCCTGCGTTTTTAGAACTGTGACCTTAAATGCCTACTTTCTGTAAGCTGTTAAGGTCTTAACGACCATTCCACAGGTGCATGTTAATTAATTGATTATGGTTAATTGAACATGCATGGAAAACATTGTTTAAACCCTTTACAATAAAGATCTGTAAAGTTATTTGGATTTTTAAAACATTATTGTTGAAATACACAGTCCTACAAACAGGTTTTTGTTGAGTGTATATATATATATGTATATATATATATATATATATATATATATATATATATATATATATATATACACTCAGCAAAAACCTTTTCAGAGGCTTGTGCCTCCTCCAGACCGCGAGGGCGTCCGTCCTATATAAGCCCTTCCCCATACCGCCAGGCGGCGCTATGCTTTATCATAGCCCGCGGGACGCTTGAGGACAGGAGGGCGAGTGCCTCCTCCAGACAGAGTGGGGCGCCCGTCCTGGTTAGGCACACAGGACTTTGAAGCCCAGCCCTGTAAATGGCATATATATACATACATATCTACATATATACATATACACACAGTCATTGGTGGAAGTAGGAAGCAGACTGAGCTGGAGAGCAAGGACAGGAGGCGGCCAGGAAGGCACAAAGGACTGTGGGCCTGGACTTTGGGGATATGGGGGTGCATATATGTAAATAAAGTGTGTTGGGTGCAAAATATGATGTCCGGCCTGTCTGTGCCGGGCCAGCTGGGAGGATCGGGCCCATCTGAGTGCCCTGGGTCCCTAGCGCCCGCTTCAAGCCCGCAGCTGTCTCCTGGCGACGCGCAGCAAAGAAGGCTGCGGAAACGGAGCCGCTGCGGCTGAAGATGCGCCAGTCTTTGCCTGGAGACCGCCAGAGGGAGGGCCCAGAGGAGGCAGGCGGGCTGATGGACAGGTAAGCCCACCGACGCCTGTCTTGAGCTTTCGCGCGCCAGTGTGAGCAGCTGTGCACCGCGTGAGACGGACGGGCGCGGCGCTGGAACCAGACCGTCAACATGCCGTGACCGATACGGACGACCGGCTCCAGTGGCGAAAGAAGCTAGAGGCGAGGAGCTCGAACACGCAAGGGCTGGTGAATCGGGGCTGCTGAGTGCCCTGGGTCCTAGCCTCCGCTTCAAGCCCGCAGCTGTCTCCTGTCGCTTGCCTGGACGCAGACGGGCTGGATTTGAGCTTTGCTGTGCTCAGACCCAGACCGCAAGCGCCCAAGAAAGAAGGAGGAACCGGCGGGTGAATGCCAGAGAGGACGCGGCGCGCCCTCTGGACAGAGGAGATCCCCTGGGCGGCTGGGCGAGCTGCCTGCGAGCGGTGCAGAGGCCGACGCAGCCGGACGGGCATGGAACCTGCAGGCGGGAGGACTTCAGCAGGCAAGTTGGGGGCTGTCGGAGGGGGCAGGAGCACGGTCGACACGAAGCCCGGCGACGAGCTGAGGACGACGCGTCAGGGACCTGCCCTCCTGAAACGGGAATGCCTCCGCTGGAGGGCTCCACACCGAGAGGCCACAGTGTCCCAACTGCGGGAAACAGCGGGGCGAGAGCGGCGAGACCACAGGGGCGCTGCTTGCGCCGGGGGGTGCCGAAGACGGATGTCCCAGGTGCCGTGTTGGACCCTGGGGACATAGTAGGACCCTCGCTGGGGACGTGCTGCCCTTTCGGTTGTGCCGCTCGACCCACGTTCCTCGCTAGCCCAGGAGGACGTGAGGAGGGCTTGTGCCTCCTCCAGACCCCGAGGGGGCGTCCGCCCTGGTTCTGTTGGGGGCCACGGGTTGAGGGCATGGAAGCCCTTCCCTGTAGGGGCCCGTGGTCACGCCAGGCGGCGCCCCAATGCCGGGTTTATCCTGCGTTGCGGCGTTGCCGGTCGGGCTGGAGCCCGCCGGGACGCTTTGAGGACCGGAGGAGGGCGCAGTGCCTCCTCCAGACAGAGTGGGGCGCCCGTCCTGGTTAGGCAGGGGCCTCGGGTACAGGGCTTTGAAGCCCAGCCCTGTAGGGACCCATGGCCACCGCCAGACGGCGCCGGGTGCCTAATTATCCTGGGAGCCCGCACTTCCGCCACACCAGGAAGTGCCGGGGAAGATTTGTGTGGCACCGGAGAGCTGCCAGGAAGACAGCCGACACTTCCGCCACGCTTTGGCGGGCTAAGGACGGAACACCTGGGGCTCATCCGGGAGCCTTATTTAAGGGGCCCTCCTCCAGTCATTGGTGGAAGTCGGGAGGAAGCAGACTGAGCTGGAGAGCGAGGACAGGAGGCCAGGAAGGCACAAAGGACTGTGGGCCTGGACTTTTGGGAATTCGTGAGAAGGCACTGGGGGTGCACGTGAGCAAAGACCTTGTACATAGTGTAAATAAAGTGTGTTGGGTGCAAAATATGATGTCCGTCTGTCTGTGCCGGGGCCAGTTGTCACAACACATACATACACTCTTTGGGGTGCGAGGAACTGTTGCTGGGGGTGGCAGAATCCATCAAGGAAGAAAAATGAAAAACATTATTTGTACAAAATCAGTAAGCGTTAAAAGAACAAACAATCAAATTTCTTTACTCTTGTGTAATTTTATATAAAAAATAAACTTAAATTTTAAATATCCCAAAAGATTTTGCTCTCCATAAAAATATATCCTGTCAAAATCATACAAATTCAAATATGAACATGGTGCATAACAAAACCTGGAAATATAAATAAAATGTGTTCTTTTCAGCAATAACAAATCAAATCATTCAGTTGTCTTTGCTCTTATGTCATTTTATCAGAGCTGGACGCCTGGCATCTTTTTGGCAACAAGTTCGTTTCTGTTTGGTGTGAGGTTCTGTGTTGTGGAGATTCTCAGGATGGACTGCAGGTGCTCATCAGTGAGGCGACTCCTGTGTGCTGTTTTGTTAGTCTTCATCACTGAGAAGAGCTTCTCACACAGATATGTGCTACCAAACATGCACAAGGTTCGAGCCACATGTAGACAGCGCTGGAGCATTTGTGCGGGAATGGAGTGAATAAACTGTGCGGGCCATGCAGTATCGTACTCTGCCTTCAGTGTGCCATTATACTGCAGCTCAATCACCTCCATCTGAATCTGCACAGGTGCAGTTTCCACATCGATGGCAAATGGGTTGCAAAACAACTCAAAATTCTTTTTTTGTTCTTCAAAGTCACCAAAGCGCCGTGCAAACTTAGTGCGCTCAGTTTATCAGCAAAGTGCGTATTTGGGAACATCGTAGTGCCGACTTGGTTCAACATTACTTGGCAACAGGGAAAGTGGGGCAAGTTGCACTGGTGCATTTGTGTCTCCCATAAAAGTAGCTTCACTTGAAATCACTTTGTGATTTTGTACGGGTAAAAACGTCTGCTGAAGTGTCAGATTCTTCTTTAACTCTTCTGCTTTCTGTATCTTCTACATTGCATTCAGGTCTTTCAGGTTATCCTGATGTTTTGTCTCATAGTGCCGTCTTAGATTAAATTCTGTAATTACTGCCACATTAGCTCCACAAATGAGACACACGGGTTCAGTAAACATATACTCAGCCTCCCATCGGTTTTAAAGGCTCTATTTTCAGAATCAACTTTCCTCTTCGGCATCGTGTGGGCTAGCTTCGCAATAACTTGCAGCATCATAAGCTAGACTTGATTAACGCGTTAAGTGTTCGGCAAGGCAGCTGAAGCACTGCATTATGGGATCTGTAGTTTATTGTGTTACCAGCGCTTCATATCCCCGGGCCATTAATAACAATAATACAGTATATAAAATGATCTCGCGGGCTGGATATAATTACACGCCGTGCCGGATGTGGCCCGCAGGCCTTGAGTTTGACACATATGGACAAAATAGAACTTGAAAAGATATATTTTTTCGAATGTGATCGTGCAATTCAGATCGAGTCGATGCGCACTACAGTACAGTACATCGAGCCCGCGTGCTATTGTGGTTTTGCCTGTGTGCGTCAATAAGTCACCCTTACCTCGTTCTTACATTTTTACCGTTCATCTAATGAATACACTGAGTATGGCTTTACCAAAACAATCATTGATGGCGAATAAAGTATTCATTATTCATAAAGCTTTAATTGGTGATCTGTCTTTCTGCGTTAACCGCATATTTTTTCATACATCTCAAACCAAAGGGATGCGAAGGTAAAATGAATAAAAATGCACACAAATATACTCAGTGCACCCCCTCTCGGGAATCGAACCTCAGTCATCAGCGCTAGAGGAGAAGGCTCTACCATTGCGCCATGGTGTGTGGTTTATCTATTTGAGATCTATTGTATATATATATATACCTGCGCTTTGCAGCGGAGAAGTAGTGTGTTAAAGAAGTTATGAAAAAAAAAGGCAATATTTTAAAAATAACGTAACATGATTGTCAATATACAGTAATTGTTTTGTGAGTGTTATTGAGTGTTGCTGTCATCAAGGATTTGATTATTATTATTTCTTTCAATCAGGTTCGTATTTGTAGGATGTGTTGTGTTCAACTTACATTCCGTGTTTGTCAATTATTGTAAAGATAACAGGTTTTATTCATCGATTCGTTTCTTACTGCATCAATAAACAGGTCGTCTTCCTCTTTATCTGAGACGTGACACACTGCATGCACGGGGTTTTTAAACTATCTTCCTTTAGCAGGACATTGACTTTTTGTACCCTGTGCTTTGTTTCCGCAGTAGCTGCACTTATGAATATGCTTGTATGTATCACACGCTTCATATTTTTTTGCTGCCTTCGAAAACTTTCTCTCGCAGTTTCGCTGAGTTTGTGCCAAACACCACCCTGACCATCTCATCTTCCTCTACATAAGCACAGTCCTTCACCCGTGAATATTTAGCGGCAGTGTTACTATTGGATTGCCGCTGATGATGGATGGATGGCCTTATATGGGCATACACTAAATTACAAATGCCAGCGGCAGCCTGTTTATGAACTTAATTTAATATAAACTTACGGTTCACGCCGTGCTTTGTTTCCGCAGTAGCTGTACTTATGAATATGCTTGTATTTATGAATACGCTTGTATTTATGAATACGCTTGTATGTATCACTTGCTTCATAATCTTTTTCTGCCTTCTCAATTGTCAAATTGCGTTTTTTGTTCAGCGCTGTTTCGAGGTCTTCCTTGTTCTCTACGTACTTACGTAGGAGGCGTGATGATGTCACACGAAACTCTGCCCCCCCAAGGCCATCCAGCTCAACTCCATTACATTATATGGAGAAAAATAGCTTCCAGTTATGACCATTACGCGTAGAATTTCGAAATGAAACCTGCCCAACTTTTGTAAGTAAGCTGTAAGGAATGAGCCTGCCAAATTTCAGCCTTCTACCTACACGGGAAGTTGAAGAATTAGTGATGAGTCAGTGAGTGAGTCAGTCAGTCAGTCAGTCAGTCAATCAGTCAGTGAGGGCTTTGCCTTTTATTAGTATAGATAAATTGCTGATTAGTCACAGACTATGAACTATTTCATTTTGAAGGTCAAGGGGATGACACTGACAATGACATTATTATTCATCCAAGATGGAGTATGAATAGAGACAACTTAGAAGACATCTTGGTACAATTTGTAATAATATTCCCTATGTGTTTATTAATCTTGTGTGTCCATCCATACTTCCCTTCATTACATAACATGTCCATCTATTTCAGGGTTGTGGGTAAAATTTGAAGCAAGGTGGTAATGAGGTGCTAAAACATAAAGCTGCACATTTTTAGCCTGTACAAATCATTAAATAGAAATAATAGAGAGCATTTTTTTCTGTCTGTTGTAGCCATTATGCTATAGCTCACCAAGAAAAGAATCGAAGCCTGACCAACAAAAGGTAATATAGGAATCTTGTGTTTAACTTGTTTGTCATTGTTTGTACAGCTCTTCAATTTTGTATATTTATATAGCATTTAACATAACCAACTGGATGATGCAACAGCAGCTATTTTTCCACCAGCATGCTCACCACACATTATCTATTAGATGGTGAAGAGATAGTTAGACAATTAGAGACGGGAGATAATTAGGGGAGCAGAATGGCCAGGCTGTGGTGAACAATTTAACATCAGGGCACATCCTGCTCTTTTTTGAAAGATGCCCAGAGATCTTGACTGAGCACAGAGTCGGGACTTTGGTTTTATGTCTCATCCAAAGGACAGTGCCATTTTTACAGCCCAGTGTCCCTGTCATTGCACTGGAGAATTGGGATCCACACACAGACCACAGGGTAAGCGCCCCATGCTGGCCTCACTAACACCTCTTCCAGCAGCAACTCAAACTTTTCGCTGGTGGTCTTCCATCCAAGTACTGTCAGGGCCTGAACATGCTGAGCTTCCAGTGGATGACCTGTTCTGAAGTACAAATGTATGGCCTTTGCTCATCCTTGACAAAGGTCCCAATGACACTGTCATACATTCAGTTAATAAATCTCCCAAAATACCTATTTTGTAATTTTTTTTTTTTAAATTGCAGTAGACAATGGTAAGGTGTAAAACACTTTGAGTAAATGCTGTATGTTTTAAATGACGCTTGAGTGTATTTGTACCTCAGATTTCAGTAGTAGTAAATGTGTTACCAAAATACAGCAAAAACACTGCATTCTACAAATAAATGTGGTTATGTTCAGAGAATGAAATATGAATTTTTCCTCTTTAGATTTCAGTCCCAATTAGTGAAAAGCAATTAGACAAATGCACCACAGAAACATCCACCAGTTCATCATCCCTGACCAGGTCACAGTGCTACAGGTTAGACCATAAAAAAATTAAACTTTCATAATTTTGTGTTTTATTATTAATTTTTCTCCCTGTTAACTGAAATATTTGTAATGCATAATTATTACTATAACACAGAAACTACGTAGACTTTTATTCACCCATTGCCATTGAGGACAAGGAAAGCTCCTCTGAAGAAGAGTCTGAAAGCATAGTAAGGTTGGAAAAAAATCATTATCTGTTTCTTTTTTCAAGTGATACTTTATAAATGCCATAAGCCATCGCCCTTTTTTATTTCATGAAACTGTTGTAAACTGACTTGTGTGTAAATCAGCTATCACAGGTTTTCATTTGGGAATGGCAGTTTGACACCACCATGAAAATTCTTTCTTGTTGGACAGTATTTTTCAATATTAATCACATGCGGATGTCCACACATGCATGATTGCTGTAGGCTGATGAATGTATGTAAATGCAACCCATAATTGTACTTTTTTATTATTTATTAAAGTATTAAAGATCCATCAGTTGATGTGAAAGCAATTTTGTCTGATCTGCCCATACAAATACGACCTAATAAAGTTTCACGATTCAATATAAACAGAGGAGATCTTTGGGAAGGAGCCCTGCGGATTTAAGAGACAGTCCTATGATCTGACTTACACAATGCTGGTGACATTTACAGATGATTATGATATAAATGAAGATGGAATTGATGCAGGTGGCTCAAAAGGGAATTTCTATAGTTGTTGATGTGTCACATAAAAGGACACAGTTTACTTGAAGGAAAGAGAATGAGACATTTTTGTGATGTGACAGTACAGGAAAGTACAATTTATTTACTGGGTAACCCTTACTAATGAAACATGATACTCCAAATAGAAACTGCTGTACTCAGTTTGAGGATTTGTCAATAGTATTTTTAAAAATGTAATTAATCATTTGTCATATGATTGTGGCTGTTCACTTACTGTTTAAAATTTATTCAGTGAGTTCTACAATCTATGTTTGAAACTTTTGTAAAAAACAGGTTTGTTTCAAATGTACGTCTAATTTAATAGAGATTCTCTGTACACCTACGTCCATACATTACTTATAATAACCTTTTACTGAGGAAAAAGTGTAACATACTAACTTACTCACTGTCTCTTCACTTGATTCCCAAACTACTCTGAATTGGCCCTTTTCAATCCAGAGAAGCAGTAGGCATCGTAATAAAGTGTTAGACTTTCATTCAATACCCATAACTCCTACTCAAAGGGCAATGATGGAGATGTAAACTGGTAAGATGACCCGATAGAAGCTTTTCGCAAAGATCTAACTTCCTTTTTACAACACCATCGTTTGTAAGAATGATTTCAGAATCATGCAGTCACCTCACCTTACATATGAACCAGAGCCAGGATGTCTAAACGTTTCCACCTGCGTCATGCATTTCCCTCATCTGCAGAGAGCAAGCCACTCCTTTCTGGGAAATGAACCACCGCCTAAGATTAGAAGGTTCTGCTTCTTAATTCTTATTATGTATGTTATGCCAAAAAAGAGAAGGGCACATTCTGAGAAACAGAGTTTCAAAAGGACCAGGATATAAAATTAAAACAATCTAAATCTTAAACGAGTTGAGGTTAACGCCAGGAAAGCAACTAATCAAATTACTAAAGCCCAATACACAATCCAGAAGCCTAGTCAGTAAATCAGCAAAGGTTCTGAGTCTTATATAACAAAAAAAAAAACAAAACAAAAAAAAAACAGTTCAGTTTTAACAGCCATCGGCGCATTAACGTGACTCGGGGGACTCGCTGCGGCTCCTTTATTAATTTATTTGTCCCTCCATGATGTAAACTCGCGATCCGAGTCCTGAGCGCTCTGAGACAGTTGAAAGTTGCACGCACACGCATAAATCTCAAGTCTTTTGACCTTCCGCCCCTCCCTAAGTATTCGTAATCAAAAGGTTGTGAACATGCATAGTAATCCTAGACTGACCTCCTCGACAGATGGCGTGATTAGATAGAACAGAGGTTATGTTTCCCGGCGCACAGTCGACATTTTAATTTGTCCTTCAACTGTTTACCAATCTGTCACGTGTAGCTATGGTCGCGTACGGCTGACGTCATCCTAGGCGACGGTTACGGAAGCCACGCTGTCTCCCCGCATTGTAGCGACAGCCGCACGAGAGAAAGACTGTTATGGAATGAGGCGGGATTTTCAACGAGGTTAGAAAGTTCTCCATCGCCGACAGACAGAGGGTAAGTAATCTGAGTTTGGGGGCGCACTTTACGGACGTGTGAGTTTTAATTCGCTCCACTTGGATTACCGCTCGCGACTTGAGAGTGAGGCGCACGGCACTTTGTGTTCTTCAGCACAACAGCGAACTTTGTGAATCCTCCTGTGAACGCCATCCCTGGTGCTGTTGCCGTTCATAAGTGTTTGTGTCTCTGATTCACTTTACGAGACGAGTCCCGTTTTTATTTTTAAGCACCCAGAAGCAACTTGCTTTCTACATCAAAAGCCCGGAGTCTCTTTAGGCTGTTCGGTGTGCGGTGGCCCTTCTTAACCTGCGCCACTGTGTTATCAGACCAGTCCGGTTTGTTGTTTATGTGAACCCCCAGGTACTCGTAGCTCTGCACATTTCTGTGTTCTCCTCCCTAATGGCGATTGGTCTTGGAGGGTCTTTGGCTGGCCTGAAGTCCACCAGCAGCTCCTCTTTACTGTAATGCCGTGCTAGACCAGTTTGAACCAGTGTCTCCTTCGTTTATAAACATTATAAATGCATTTAAGGTTACTTTTTGTCGAGATATTATTCTAATACGGTTATGGAGATGATAATTAAATACACTCGCACCATATATATTCCATATTATTAATTTTATCTCGTACCTTTGCACTATCCCTGTCTATTTTAAACATGCAGTGGTTAAGCCCATACTGAAAAACCAAACCTTAATAAGGATGACTTCAATAATTTTAGACCAATTTCTCGACTACCTTTCCTATCTAAAATACTTGAGAAAGTTGTTTTGCAGCAGCTTCAGATCTTTTTGGATTGTAATGGTGGTCAAGAAGTTTTTCAGTCCGTTTTTAAAAGTTACAACAGCACTGAAACAGCTTTACTCAGGGCTGTTAGTGATACTTTACTTTTAGCTGACTCTGGGGTCTCGACAGTTTTAGTGCTTTTGGATTTGACTGCAGCCTTTAATACCATCAATCACAACATATCGTCAAGGCTGGATAAGTGGCTATGAAACTGAGGGGGTGCACTAGCTTGGTTCAAATCTTATTTCACTAATAGGACTTTTTCAGTTGGTAACAAGTCTGTCTTTACCTCTACTGCTCGTTTGAAATATGGTGTTCCACAGGGGTCTATTCTGGGTCCTTTGTTGTTTTCTTTGTATTTAATACCACTTGTGTTCAAATTTCACAAATAAGGCATTTCATTTTTACGATTACTTTTACTATGTCTAAGGAGTCCTTAAATTCACTGCATAAATGTTATCATGATGTCAATCATTGGATGACCGTACATTTTTTGAATCTCAATCAGAGTAAGACTATTTGGACCAATAGCTTCTGATGGGGCTGTCAGGGATCATCTCGGCTCATTAGCTGGGTTTTGCAAAATTCTTCTTCTTTTGGCTGCTTCCGTTAGGGGTTGCTACAGCAGATCATCTTCTTCCATATCTTTCTGTCCTTGTCATCTTGTTCTGTTACACCCATCACCTGCATGACCTCTCTCACCACATCCATAAACCTTCTCTTGGGCCTTCCTCTTTTCCTCTTCCCTGGCAGCTCAATCCTTAGTATCCTTCTCCCAATATACCCAGCATCTCTCCTATGCACATGTCCTTACCAACACAATCTCGCCTCTCTGACTTTGTCTCCCAACTGTCCAAAAAATCTCAGGCACGGGAGGAGTTTGGAGAGGCCATGGAGAACGACTTTCGGACAGCTTCGAGGAGATTCTGGTCCACCGTCTGGTGTCTCAGGAGGGGGAAGCAGTGCAGTGTCAACACTGTATATTGTGGGGATGGTGCGCTGCTGACTTCGACTCGGGACGTTGTGGGTCAGTGGGGTGAGTACTTCGAAGACCTCCTCAATCCCACTAACATGTCTTCCAATGAGGAAGCAGAGCCTGGGGACTCAGAGATGGGCTCCCCCATCTCTGGGGCTGAGGTCACTGAGGTGGTCAAAAAACTCCTTGGTGGCACGGCCCCGGGGGTGGATGAGATACGCCCGGAGTTCCTCAAGGCTCTGGATGTTGTAGGGCTGTTTTGGTTCACACGTTTCTGCAACATCGCATGGACATCGGGGGCAGTGACTCTGGATTGGCAGACCGGGGTGGCGGGTGTGTTCCAACTACAGAGGGATCACACTCCTCAGCCTCCCTGGAAAAGTCTGTCTCGGGGTCCTGGAGATGAGGGTCCATCGGATAGTCGAACCTCGGATTCAGGAGGAACAGTGTGGTTTTCGTCCTGGTCGCGGAACAGTGGACCAACTCTACACCCTTAGCAGAATCCTGGAGTGTGCATGGGAGTTTGCCCAACCAGTCTACATGTGTTTTGTGGACTTGGAAAAGGTGTTTGACCGTGTCCCTCGGGGAATCCTGTGGGGGGTGCTCCAGGAGTATGGGGTTCCGGATCCCCTGATAAGGGCTGTACAACCGGTGTCAGACCTTGATCCGCATTGTCGGCAGTAAGTCGAGCCAGTTTCCAGTGAGAGTTGGACTTTGCCAGGGCTGCCCTTTGTCACCGATTCTGTTTATAACTTTTATGGACAGAATTTCTAGGCGCAGCCAGGGTGTTGAGGGGGTCCGGTTTAGTGGACTTAGGATTGGGTCACTGCTTTTTGCAGATGTTGCCCTGTTTGCTTCATCAGGCTGTGATCTTCAGCTCTCTCTGGATTGGTTCACAGCTAAGTGTGAAGCGGCTGGGATGAGAATCAGCACCTCCAAATCCGAGACCATGGTCCTCAGCCAGAAAAGGGTTGAATGCCCTCTCAGGGTTGTGGGTGATATCCGGCCCCAAGTGGAGGAGTTCAAGTATCTCGGGGTCTTGTTCACGAGTGAGGGAAGAATGGAGCGTGAGTTCGACAGGCGGATCGGTGCAGCGTCCGCAATGATTTGGACTCTGTATCGGTCTGTCGTGTTGAAAAAGGAGCTGAGCCATAAGGCAAGGCTCTCAGTTTACCAGTCGATTTACGTTCCTACCCTCACCTATGGTCATGAGCTATGGGTAGTGACTGAAAGAACAAGAACGCAAATACAATTGGCTGAAATGAGTTTCCTCCGCAGGGTGTCTGGGCTTTCCATTAAAGATAGGGTAAGAAGCTCAGTCATCCGGGAGGGGCTCAGAGCAGAGCCACTGCTCCTGCATTTCGAGACGAGTCAGATGAGGTGGCTCGGGCATCTGATCAGGATGCCTCCTGGTCGCCTCCCTGGTGAGTTGTTCTGGGCATATCCCACCGGAAGAAGACCCAGGACATGCTGGAGGGATTATGTCTCCCGGCTGGCCTGGGAACGCCTTGGCATTCTCCCGGAAGAGCTAGAAGTGGTGACCGGGGAGAGGGAAGTCTGGGCCTCTCTGCTCAAGCTGCTTCCCCCGCAACCCGATTTTTGGATAAGCGGAAGAGGATGGATGGATTTGTTTTTCTGTTAATTGTTTATCTGCTAATTGGTTCCTTTTAACTTAGTTGTTTTAGTATTTATGTAATGTTTGTTTGTTGATTTACTATTGATATTTTGTGATTTTTATTGTACAGCACATCGGTTTACACTTGGTGTTTTTTAAATTGTGTTTCATTAATAAATTGTGATTTTTGATTTGAGCTCTTTTGTTTTGCTGATGTTGAGTTGTAGAGCACACAGAGGCCTGCAGTGTTTGGGGAGGTCTGGACTGGCAGGAATGAGTCAAACCTGTTGAAGATCCGCTTCAGTACATTAGCTCTGCTCTTGTTCCCTTCCTCTGCATGTTTTACTACAGCCAGTGATGATCCTCACCCCATTCCACACTTCCTTCATGTGTTGTAACTTGTGTTCACGTTTGTCTCTGTAGTGGGCTTTCTCCTCACAAAGCTGTTGTTTCACCTCTGACTGCACCACCTTGATTTCATCCTTATCTCCAGACCTACAGGCTTTCTTTTTCATATTCAGCAGCCTTTTAGGTTTTTTGTGATCCATCGTATGTTTTTGGGAAACCACACACTGCCTTTGCGAGGACTGTGCTATCCACAGAAAACGTGATGTAGTTTGTGATCCATTGGCTGAGACCCTCAGTGTCCTGGCTGTGTGAGTCACAAAGCATATCCCACTCGCCGTTCTCAGACATCCTTCAGATCATCCTCCGCCTTTGTTATTCATTCCTGAATGGTACTGCTGGTGTTTGGCAGCTGCTTGACAATGAGTTTATATGTGGGTATGAGCTGTAACAAGTTATGGTCTGATCGACATAAAGGTGGCAAAGCACCAGAGTTATATGCCTCTTTAACACTGGCGCACAGCAAGTCCAGGGTCTTGTTTTCCTTTGCTGTACAGTCCACAAACTAGTTAAAAATCAGTGAGGGTGCAGGAAAGGGAAACCGGGTCAGACATCCCAAAAATGGTGATGAAAGCACGGGGATGGTCAGTAGAGTTTGCTTATTACAGAATATACTGTGTCTGTTGTGATTGCCACATCTGCCGACAGGTGATACAAACTATCCGCACAATGGCGTGTGAAAACTCTCTCGGCATATAATAAGATTGTAAGCCCCAACCCTGAGGCACTCCATTCAGGTCTGGTGCTTTAATAGTAATGTTTCCAGTGTTGCACCATTTTTCATTCACAACAATGGCAAGTCCACCTTCTTTCTTTCTATCACTATTATTCCTGCTGCTGTCCTTACGCACAATTTAAAATCCATCCAGTGCACCCACAGAGTCCGGTGTTTCAGCTCTAAGTCTCGTCTCACTGATGCACTGAGTCTGCTGAGTGTATATTCCCTGACCATCTTTTGATTTTACATTGCTCATGATGACCGAAGGCAGCTACAGTCTGTGCCGCCTTCTCTTGTTCTGGAGTTGGACACCTGCTCTCTTTTTCTCAGCATCCACTCTGTAGCTCTGCTGGGAGCCCAACGATTAGATCAGGCACTCTGGGAGACCAAGGGTGCAGGTCTGGCAGTTGCTGTCACAGGTAAGCGAGTCAAACCTTCCTCACCACTTTGGTTATCCAAGTTCTCCAGAAAAAAAAAAAAATAACAAAGAAAACCAAACATGGGTTCTGATGTTAAACGTGGCCTATCGTGGCAGCACTGGATGTTGCTTTTTAAAATCTATGCATTGTTTAAATGGACAATTATATAAAAGTGTTTTTTTTTTCTTTTAATTGTTATGAAATATGACAAACTCCCATGTTTCATTGCTAGAGCTAAACCACTAATGCCTGTTAGTGAGCATTAGAGAAGTTAATAGAGATTTGTGGTTTCTGTTACTGCCTTACAGTTCTGTCAGAATGAATTTGAATCTCAGCCCTTTTTTTAAGTGTCTATGCAGTTTCCATGTCTGCTATTTTATTCTTATTTTCTCCACTTCTCTAAAGATGCTCAGGTTTAGTGACCTGGCAAGTCTGACTTATATTAGTGTTGGTCGTGGTCTTGAATGTGAGTGGACCCTATGATGGTTGTTAGCTATTTCCTGACCTGTACAGGTACTCTGGTTTTTGTCCCAGTTTGTTTTGCACTGGACTTTGGTGGCAAGGTGGAAGCCAAGTCCAATTTGGTGATTGCTACATGTAACTGTATCATGCAGAGCCCAGCCAGGCTGTGTGGGTGACCCCAGAGATACCCAGACTTCCCTCTCCCCGGCCACTTCTTCTAGCTCTTCCGGGAGAATCCCAAGGTGATCCCAGGCCAGCCGAGAGACACAGTCCCTACAGCATGTCCTGGGTTTTCCCTGGGGCCTCCTCCCAGTTTGACGTGCCTGGAACGCCTCACCAGGGAGGCGTCCAGGAGGCATCCTGATCAGATGCCTGAGCCACCTCATCTGACTCTTCTTGATGCGGAGGAGCAGCAGTTCTACTTGGAGTACCTCCTGGTTGACTTAGCTTCTCACCCTATCTTTAAGGAAAAGCCCATACACCCTGCGGAGTAAACAAATTTCAGCTGTTTGTATTCACGATCTCGTTCTTTTGGTCACTACACATAGCTCATGACCATAGGTGAGGGTAGGATCGTAGATCAACTGGTAAATTGAGAGCTTTGCCTTACGGCTCAGCTCCTTTTTCACCACAACAGACTGATGCAGAGCCCGTATCACTGCGGATGCCGCACCGATCCGTCTGTCGATCTCACACTCCATTCTTCCCTCACTCGTGAACAAGATCCTGAGATACTTAAACTCCTCCACTTGGGGCAGGATCTCGCTCCCAACCCTGAGAGGGCATTCCACCCTTTTTCGGCTGAGGACCGTGGTCTCGGTTTGGAGGTGCTGATTCCCATCCCAGCCGCTTCACACTCTGTTGCAAACTGATCCAGAGAGAGCTGATGATCACGGCCTGATGAAGTAAACAGGACAACATCATCTGCAAAAAGCAGTGACTCAATCCTGAGTCCACCAAACTAGACCCCCTCGATGCCCTGGCTGCGCCTAGAAATTCTGTCCATAAAAGTTATGAACAGAATCGGTGACAAAGGGCAGCCCTGGCAGAGTCCAACTCTCACTGGAAATGATTTCGACCAAGCTCTGACACTGAGTTGTACAGGGACCGAACAGCCCTTATCAGGTGGTCTGGTACTCCATACTCTCGGAGTACCCCCATAGGATTCCCCGAGGGACACAGTTGAACGACTGGTTGGGCAAACTCCCATGCAGCCTTCAGGACTCTGCTAAGGGTGTAGAGCTGGTCCACTGTTCCGTGACCAGGACGAAAACCACACTGTTCCTCCGAGGTTCGACTATCCGACTGGCTCTCCTCTCCAGGACCCCCGAATAGACTTTTCCAGGGAGGCTGAGAAGTGTGATCCCTCTGTAGTTGGAACACACCGTCCGGTCCTCCTTCTTAAAGAGGGGGACCTCCACCCCAGTCTCCCAATCCAGAGGCACTGTCCCTGTTGTCTATGCGATGTTGCAGAGGCATTTCAACCAAGACAGTCCTACAACATCCAGAGCCTTGAGGAACTCCGGGCGTATCTCATCCACCACCGCGGCCCTGCCACCAAGTAGTTTTTTTGACTACCTAGGTGACCTCAGTCCCAGAGATGGGGGAGTCCACCTCTGAGTTCCCAGGCTCTGCTTCCTCATTGGAAGGCATGTTAGTGGGATTGAGGAGGTGTTTGAAGTACTCCCCACAACGTCTCGAGTCGAGGTCAGCAGTGTACAATCCCCACCATATACAGTGTTGACACTGCACTGCTTCCCCCTCCTGAGACGCCAGATGGTGGACCAGAATCTCCTTGAAGCTGTCCGAAAGTCGTTCTCCATGGCTTCCCCAAACTCCTCCCATGCCTGAGTTTTTGCCTCAGCAACCACCAAAGCCGCATTCCACTTGTCCCGCTGGTACCGATCAGCTGCCTCCAAAATCCCACAAAACAAAAATGTCCTGTAGGGCTCCTTCTTCAGCTTGACAGCATCTTTCACCACCGGTGTCCACCAACGAGTTTGGGGATTGCTGCCACGACATGTACCGACCTCCTTACGGCCACAGCTCCAGTCAGCCACCTCAACAATAGAGGCATGGAACGTGGCCCATTCAAACTCAATGTCCCCCACCTCCCTTAGGATGTGGTTGAAGTTCTGCCGGAGGTGGGTGTTGAAGCTACTTCTGACAGGGGACTCTGCCAGATATTCCCAGCAAACCCTCACAACACGTTTGAGCCTACAAGGCCTGAACGGCATCCTCCCCCACCATCAAAGCCTACTCATCACCAGGTGGTGATCACTTGACAGCTCCACCCATCTCTTCACCTGAGTGTCCAAGACATGTGGCCACGGGTCCGACGACACAACCATAAAGTGGATCATCGAACTGAGGCCTAGGGTGTCCTGGTGCCAAGTGCACATATGAACACCCGTATGATCGAACATGGTGTTTGTTATGGAAATTCCGTGATGAGCACAAAAGTCCAATAACAAAACTCTACTCGGGTTCAGATCTGGGGGTCCATTCCTCCCAATCACGCTCTTCCAGGTCTCGCTGTCATTGCCCACGTGATCATTGAAGTCTCCCAGCAGAACGAGGCAGTCCCCAGAAGGTATGCCCTCTAGCACCCCCTCCAGGGACTCCAAAAAGGGTGGATACTCCAAACTGCTATTCGGTGCATAAACACAAACAACAGTTAGGACCCGTCCCCCCACTCAAAGGCGGATAGAGTCTACCCTCTCGTCCACCGGGGTAAAGCCCAATGAATAGGCTCCAAGTCGGGGAGGCAGTAAATATGCCCACACCCGCTCGGCGCCTCTCGCCGGGGGCAACTTCAGTGTGGTAGAGAGTCCAACCTCTCTCAAGAAGATTGGTTTAAGAGTCCAAGCTGTGTGTCGAGGTGAGTCCAACTATGTCTCGACCTCGTGCACTAGCTCAGGCTCCTTCCCCTTCAGAGAGTTGACATTCCATGTTTCAAGAGCCAGCTTCTGTAGCAGAGGATCAGACCGCCAAGGTCTCCGCCTTCGGCCACCACCCAACTCGCACTGCACCTGATCTCCTTGGCCCTTCCCATAGGTGGTAAACCCATGGGAAGGGGGACACATGTTGCCTTATCGGGCTGTGCCCACCCGAGCCCCATGTGTGTAGGCCCGCCATCGAGCCCCATCTCCAGGCCTGGCTCCAGAGGGGGGCCCCAGTGATGTGCATCTGGGCAAGGGAAAACACCGTCCAAAGTTTTGATTTATTGTTGAAGGTTTATTGAACCGCTTCTTGTCTCATCCCTCACCAGGACCAGTTTGCCTTGGGTGGCCCTACCAGGGTCATAAAGCCCCGGACAACAGAGCTCCTAGGATCATCTTGACATGCAAACCCCTCCACCATGATAAGGTGGCAGTTCAAGGATGGGCGCTTTACACAGCATGTTTAATTTAATAATCATACTTTCACCATCAAATGTTTTTTAAAAGTAATTTCTAATAAATTTGCATATTATTGAAAATTTGTTATTTCTATGCGTTTAATGTGAACATTCATGTATAAATCAGGTCAGATCAGAAACATTGATGAAAACCTGCCTGTCTGCAGAACCTTTAAATTGTCCGACAGTCCACAGGGTGAGCAGCACACCAAAGCTGGAGCTTAACTGTTTTATATTACAGCCTCTCGTGTTCTCACTGTTTGATTTGCTTTTTCTCTGTTCCTGTATTAAATGTCTCATCCTCACACATCTCTAATTTTATTAGGACTGCACTACCCCATACCAGCTTAGTTCAGACCCAAATTAAAACTTGGACTAGTATCACCAGCTCTTTTATTGCTAAGAATTGGTTTAAAATTTCATACTAAACCCTGAACCACCACCTGATCAGCGTTGCTATGGGTTGGTTTACAAGTCAAACAAAGTACAAGGCGAGTCAAACTTTGTGTCAAAATTACACATAACTAATAAAGGTAACTCAATAGAAATACTGCAATGAGAATATGAAAATGTATTGTGAGGTGAATTACAAATTAAGAAGCACACAAAAATCCACCAGTAAAAACCCTGCAGACCCCCACCACAAACCAAAGGTCATATAACATAAGTGGAGAAGAAAATGGTGCTAATTAAAACAGAACACTCAATACCACCCCAGCTGACCAGCCACACAGGTTTAAAAGCCAGTAAATAATTTAAAACACAAGGAAACCATGGCTGGGAAAGGCCACTGTTGAGAATAAACAGACCACCTGTCGCTGTCTGACAAAAATCTTTTTGATGGAATATCTAGCAGGGTTAATGTTTTCCATTCTGTTAGTCAAAAAGATGATGGCACCAGCTTTAATCCCCATCTGCCAGACTCCTCCACCAATACGAAGTAAAACCAAGACCATAAAATCTATTTAAACACCGCAACCAACTTAAATGTCTACCTAGCCTGCCTGTCTTGGTCACTACCCATGGTGTCTTTGGTCCAGTAAGGTCGTCCCCTCCTGACAAGCACAATTTAATAAAGATTGTCATCACAATTGGCACTTCAGCTCTGTGATGATGTGTGTTCACTCCATGCTCTCATCTTGCTTCTGGGAGCTTTCGAAACTGGCACCTTTGGTAATGTCACCAATGAGCTAGGCAGTGAGGCACAACAAAGCAAGGGGATGGTGCAAAAAGTGCTTTTATTTAAAACCAACAAAACAAGACAAAGTGTTCTAATAAATAAGTGCAGTGCATTCTAATCTTTAAATAAATAATCCAGTAAAACAGAGATGACTCTGTGGAGGTTAAAATTCAATAGAAAAAAAATCCTTTAAAACAACAAGGTTAAAACAATGGCATGAAGCAATTTCTTTAAAACAAAGCCCAGTGGATTCTTTAACTGGTGACTGGCGACTCCCTTGCTTCTCCCATTCAGGCTATCCACCGGGGAGCCACCCTACCTGCAACTGGCTTTCCTTCTGCCTTCTGGTCTGGCGGCTTTCCAACCCCTAGCTCCGGTTCAGCACTCTCCAAACCGAGACTTGGTTTCCCCCAACGGCCAGGACCCTCACACTGGGGAATCCAACTTCCAAGCCTCCCGACCCCTGCTGCCTTCTCGGCCTTACGTGGCCAGTAGTGCTGGGCGATATACCGGTTCATACCAGAAACCATTTTTAATTTTTGTTATGATACGGATTTTTCTTATACCACGGCACTGGTTTAAATTGCCTTAACAACTTTTGAAACGTGGCGCAGAGGGAAAATGTTTTAAGGGTGACCTTTTTCATTGCTACACCGCTAAACGGGCCTACAATGGAGTACATGCTGTTGCTACTTGATCAGCACGCCTGCTTGATTTGTGCGCACAGGCATATTGAAATCCTAGCATGCCGAAAAGTGTTTATGCATACGTTAAACAGATTGGGCAGCACCGTAAAGTGTGCGATGACTTAGCCTTTCAATACGCATGCATGCTGGGATCGAGTCGGTAATAGGAACCCTGAAGTGACACACGCTGCATGCGTCTAATGAAAAATTACACATTAGTTTACCATAATGAAAATATTCATCCTGCTAAATAAACAAAGCAGCTTTCGTGGCGTAACGTTGACATCCAAGGTTCAATTGCCATAAGGGGAAACATAGCTGTGCATACCTGATGAGCCCCAATTAGGGCAAGTTGTGTTGTACTTGTATTATTTGGCAGTTAGTGTGTGTGTATAAGTATGTAGTGTTTTTATTTATCCACTCACGTAATAAATTATATAAAGTTCTCGTTCCGTTTTGGTCTGTTGTTGCAAGTTCCGTCAATGGACAAATTGTATTTCTTTAAAGAATATCTTTTGATATCAATTATTACTTATTGACGTTTCTCTTAAGGCATCAGGTTTACAAAACCTAATGTTTTCAACCAGTTTTATAGAAATTATTCTTTTTTGTTGAAAAAGGACCATTTAACACTGTGTTGCATTGCTTTGTGCTGACTGTCCCACTTAGTGTTAACTGTGACAGTCCACTTGTTCAGATTCTTTAATTCATTCTCAGTTGCACAATCAGGTCAAATGCTGAAAGAATCAAGAGTATAAAGCCACCGGTTCAAATCGTCATTTATTCCAACGGCTATTAATCTTACAAAGAACTTTAATTTTACATCCACAGACTTGAGTGAGCTGTTATCACTTTAATTTTATTACAGTAAGTGCTTGTTGCTGTAGTTAATATTTGTAATAAGTTTGTTCTTAGTGATGTTTTTAATGTTGTTTCAAGGTGTCTCTGTAAAACCCCCCTGAGAAACCAAGCTTACCTATTAAGACAATAAAACAACTGAATCTAACAGCTGTAAAATAAAGTTTTCCACAGTAACTGAGCAGAATTTAAACAGCATGAAATAGTTCAATTTATGATGACCACCATGTGGACAGAGGGCAGTGATATTCTTTCTTACAAGTTTAATCAACATAACACCGCTGTTTGTGGGCAGATTCATCTCATGTTAATGGTTTAATTCACCCATATTGATACAGAGCCAGTTCATTTTTATAACTTTAAAAAAGAAAATACAATACTTTTTCATGCATGTTTTATTGAGAAATAAATGAACGTTATATTTAAAAATAACAAGAGTGAAATATCTGTGAACAATGTCAAAAAAAACAAAACAAAAACATATACCTGTATAGACAGAGAGAGTAGAAAATTCAGTACTCATAAAGATATATAAATAATAAATGCATTTAACTAGAACACAGATACAATGAAAATGGCCAAGAATGAGAGCTGTTAAAAATTATTAGAGAAAGGGAACACAAACATATTTACAGATTTTTACCTTGGTATTAAAAAAAAAAATGTTAGCCAAAATTTTGAACACAGTAAAAGTGAATCATTAAATTTGTCAAAAATGGAATATTGCTACTTTAGCTTTATGAACAAGATACTACTCAGAGTCAGTTATTATCCAGCAATATTCCACAAAAATGTGGTCTATTTAAACTGACATTTTTCCTGCTCTTTCCCGTAACATTTATTCTATATCATCTTTGCTTACAAGTGTTGCTCAAATTGCTCTACAAAAATATACAGTTACAAAGAAAATTGAATGTATTATAAATGTAAATAAGAAAAAATTGATGGGTCCTTGTCTTTTGTAATAAATACACTGCATGGTCAAATGGCCAGGGACAAAGACAAACTTGCAGCTTTCAAGGTTGTTGGAGATAATAAAGCTCTGGGGTTCCCAAGCCAAAGCCTGCTCAGCCCCCTCTGCACATCCCAGCATACATACAGTGGTGTGAAAAACTATTTGCGCCCTTCCTGATTTCTTATTCTTTTGCATGTTTGTCACACAAAATGTTTCTGATCATCGAACACATTTAACCATTAGTCAAATATAACACAAGTAAACACAAAATGCAGTTTTTAAATGATGGTTTTTATTATTTAGGGAGAAAAATAAATCCAAACCTACATGGCCCTGTGTGAAAAAGTAATTGCCCCCTGAGCCTAATAACTGGTTGGGCCACCCTTAGCAGCAATAACTGCAATCAAGCATTTACGATAACTTGCAATGAATCTTTTACAGTGCTCTGGAGGAATTTTGGCCCACTCATCTTTGCAGAATTGTTGTAATTCAGCTTTATTTGAGGGTTTTCTAGCATGAACCGCCTTTTTAAGGTCATGCCATAGCATCTCAATTGGATTCAGGTCAGGACTTTGACTAGGCCACTCCAAAGTCTTCATTTTGTTTTTCTTCAGCCATTCAGAGGTGGATTTGCTGGTGTGTTTTGGGCCATTGTCCTGTTACAGAACCCAAGATCTCTTCAGCTTGAGTTGACGAACAGATGGCCGGACATTCTCCTTCAGTATTTTTGGTAGACAGTAGAATTCATGGTTCCATCTATCACAGCAAGCCTTCCAGGTCCTGAAGCAGCAAAACAACCCCAGACCATCACACTACCACCACCATATTTTACTGTTGGTATGATGTTCTTTTTCTGAAATGCTGTGTTCCTTTTACGCCAGATGTAGCAGGACATTTGCCTTCCAAAAAGTTCAACTTTTGTCTCATCAGTCCACAAGGTATTTTCCCAAAAGTCTTGGCAATCATTGAGATGTTTCTTAGCAAAATTGAGACGAGCCCTAATGTTCTTTTGCTTAACAGTGGTTTGCGTCTTGAAATCTGCCATGCAGGCCGTTTTTGCCCAGTCTCT
Organism: Polypterus senegalus; assembly: GCF_016835505.1. Classification (NCBI taxonomy): domain Eukaryota; kingdom Metazoa; phylum Chordata; class Cladistia; order Polypteriformes; family Polypteridae; genus Polypterus; species Polypterus senegalus. The sequence continues at coordinate 6,085 of NW_024380790.1, read as the reverse complement.
TTCTTATGGTGGAGTCGTGAACACTGACCTTAATTGAGGCAAGTGAGGCCTGCATTTCTTTAGACGTTGTCCTGGGATCTTTTGTGACCTCTCGGATGAGTCGTCTCTGCACTCTTGGGGTAATTTTGGTCAGCTGGCCACTCCTGGGAAGGTTCACCACTGTTCCATGTTTTGCCATTTGTGGATAATGGCTCTCACTGTGGTTCGCTGGAGTCCCAAAGCTTTAGAAATGGCTTTATAACCTTTACCAGACTGATAGATCTCAATTACTTCTGTTTTCATTTGTTCCTGAATTTCTTTGGATCTTGGCATGATGTCTAGCTTTTTAGGTGCTTTTGGTCTACTTCTCTGTTTTAGGCAGCTCCTATTTAAGTGATTTCTTGATTTAAACAGGTGTGGCAGTAATCGGGCCTAGGGGTGGCTACGGAAATTGAATTCAGGTGTGATACACCACAGTTAGGTTATTTTTTAACAAGGGGGCAATTACTTTTTTACACACAGCCATGTAGGTTTGGATTTTTTTTCTCCCTAAATAATAAAAACCATCATTTAAAAACTGCATTTTGTGTTTGCTTGTGTTATATTTGACTAATGGTTAAATGTGTTTGATGATCAGAAACATTTAGTGTGACAAACATGCAAAAAAAAAGAAATCCGGAAGGGGACAAATAGTTTTTCACACCACTGTAATTGTGGCCATCGCAGTCCAATCACAATTCCATTCCAGGATGTTTTGTGAACTTCTCTCCGGCATCACAGGCAGTTTGAGTTGATGTAACAGACAGTGGAGATGCATTCTGAGATATTGACGAAATTGGTCCATCATTTACCATATCTCTCCTCATTGGAGAGAAGCAACGTGCTGCAGTTGGTCGAGTCTTTTCCTTACTTGTTTTCTGATGTGCCTAGTTGCACGACAATGATTGAACATGATATTGATGTGGGTGATGTGCTTCCAATCAAGCAACTTGCGTATAGGGTAAACCCAATGAAACGTTAGTTGTTGAAAAATGAGGTTGCTTACTTGTTAAATAATAAGTTGGCTGAGGCCAGCTTTAGTGCTTGGAGTTCTCCTTGTCTCCTAGTAAACAAACCAGATGAATCTTACAGATTTTGTACTGATTATCGTAAACTGAATTCTGTCTCAAAGCCGGACTGTTACCCTTTACCCCGCATAGATGATTGTGTGGATAGAGTGGGGTCAGCAAAGTTTGTGAGCAAATTTGACCTTTTAAAAGGATAATGGCAGGTTCCATTGACAGCTACGGCCAAGGAACTGTCAGCATTCGTGACACCTGATGACTTTCTCCTGTATCGGGTTTTGCCGTTTGGGGTCCGAAATGCCCCCGCTACGTTCCAGCGCCTTGTAAATAGGGTGTTGTCTGGATTATCTGGCTGTGAGGCCTATTTGGATGACGTGGTTTTGTATAGCTCATTTTGGGCAGATCATCTAGTTAAAATCAGGGAATTATTTGTCCGTTTGACTGAGGCTTCTTTAACATGCATTATACACGCGCAAGTATTTAAAAAAAATACACAAGCCAACACAAAACCTTCTCCAGCCCCAAAGTTAAAACCAAGGTTTTTATACATCGTGACTCTCCCAGAGGCTTAATCAGTGATTAATATCACCTGTTGCCCAGCTAGCGATTGCACTTCCATCAAAGCCAGCAGAGGGGGCAATAAACAGGCGTAACACCTCCCCCGCAAAAGTATTCCCCAAAGGAATACAATATGTAAGGAAAAAAAAAAAGGAAAAGAAGGGGAAAGGAAGAAAAAAAATCTTCACAGATCCTGACTCACTTCCACTTCAATTTCCACTTTCTGGGCCCTAGGAAACAGGATAGAAAGAGGAACTAATAGGGAAAAGTGGACAAAACTCATACTCGAGATAGGGCATCCGCAATTATATCATCACTACGGGGGAGTTTCGGACCCCAAACGGCATAACCCAATACTGGAGAAAGTCATCAGGTGTCACAAATGCTGACAGTTCCTTGGCCTTAGCAGTCAATGGAACCTGCCAGTATCCTTTTAAAAGGTCAAATTTACTCACAAACTTTGCTGATCAATCAACTGCCTCTTCTTAGTTTTCCCATTAAATACTCGCACGTGTATAATTTTAGTTTACACCCCTAGGTGTCTAGTTTTGTTATGTAAACTTTTCTCATTTTGGGTAAATAAATGGAGTTTTCCCCAAAAATGTGGTATTGTGCCTGTTTTATGTTGCGAATCAAGAGCCAGCCGTAACATAAAATTGGGGCCTTGTTTCGGGATTTTGAGTTCGTTGTTGTATGTATATATATTTTTTTATCTTTGGGATTTCCCTTGAGAACTGGCTTTCACTCCGGTTAGTTAGTGTTTCAGCTGGGCTGCGTGTGAGTGGTCTTTCCATTGGAACACTGTTTGTTGTTTTTTTTTTTTTTGTTTTGGTGGTTTTGGAAGGAAATCCCGGGTGGAGGTACGCTTCTCGCACAGCTGAACTCATTTGGAGAAAGGCTGTTACGAGGTTCAGCGTTTCAAGTCGCCTCGAGCCCGGCAGTCCTTTGAAGACTAGAGAGGTTAGTTTGGTGATGATCAGGTATATCAGAGATGAAAAGCCAATAGAAATCCCGGTGAGTACTTTTCCCCCCGAGTTTTCTCTTTTATTAAATTTGATAAAGAGAGCGTTGTTTTGTGTTTGCGTGTGAGTATTAGGGGCATTGTTGTTGTTGTTAAACGGGAAGTACGTGGTTGCTTGTATAGGCTAAAATTGATTTAGCTAACAGGCATCCATTTGAATTAGGGACAATAGTAATTGTAGACAATAAGAGGAATACGTTTGAGAAGCGGCATAGCCAATCGATAGTGAACGGTTGTTGTTTACTGTTAGTTTTATATCGATGGCTTGTGCATGATGTAATAAATCCTCTTATGAATTAGTAGTGCTTCATTGTCCCTATAACAAAAAGAAATTTAATTGTATTAAAGCAGTAATTGTACGACCTGTTCGATTGATCTGATTAATAAGAACTGGTAGTTAATTTGCCTTGATCTTAACCTTATAGTAGGCTGGTAAACTAAATTGTCTGATATAGTATGTCTGTATTGGCATATTAAATATTTGTTGTGGGGTTAAGTAGTTGCTAGTTTAAAATGACTTCCATTGGGGAGTTTAGTGTTGAACTTTCTGAAAAGTTTTTAAATCGGTGCACCAAAGAACAACTTTTAGAACTTGCAGAGAGTCATGATTTTGTGTTGACTAGCGATGATAAAAAGCGCAAAGAGGATATGTTGAGGGCTGTTAAAAGCCAGTTGATTGGTCAGCAAAGTTTGTGAGCAAATTTGACCTTTTAAAAGGTTACTGGCTGGTTCCATTGACTGCTAAGGCCAAGGAACTGTCAGCATTCGTGACACCTGATGAATTTCTCCAGTATCGGGTTATGCCGTTTGGGGTCCGAAATGCCCCCGTAGTGATAATTGCGGATGCCCTATCTTGAGTATGAGTTTTGTCCACTTTTCCCTATTCTTTCCTCTTTCTATCCTGTTTCCTAGGGCCCAGGAAGTGAAAATATTGAAGTGGAAGTGAGTTTTTTCTTCCTTTCCCCTTCTTTTCCATTTTTTTTTTCCTTACATATTTTATTCCTTTGGGGAATACTTTTGCGGGGGAGGTGTTACGCCTGTTTATTTCCCCCTCTGCTGGCTTTGTGGAAAGTGCAATTGCTGGCTGGGCAACAGGTGATATTAATCACTGATAAAGCCTCTGGGAGAGTCACGATGTATAAAAACCTGTTGTTTTTCCTTTTGGGCGGGAGGAGGTTTTGTGTTTTTTTTCTCCCCCTCTTCTTCATTTTCCCATTAAAATACTCGTAGCGTGTATAATTTTATTTTACACCCTAGATGTTTAGTTTTATTTAACCTTTTCTCATTTTGGGGTAAATAAATGGAGTTTTCCCCAAAAATGTGGTGTTGTGCCCGTTTTATGTTGCGACTCACGAGCCAGCCGTAACAGGCACCATTGCAATAAACTGGAAAAAGACAACAGAGAAATGCAGCATAAGTTATTGCTCAGTGCTGATTTGACAAACCAATGCAAGTAATTAAGAAAAGCCAAGTTAAAATTATTCAAATGATCAACATTTGTAGCCTGGCACTTACCTTTTGGGAAAGCATTCCACATTTTGTTGCATGAGTACAGAAAGCTGGTGGTTTCTATGGTTGATCTTGGAATAAAAGGAAAGCAACGCTTTGAGAAAAGAAATGCCAAAGGTAGCAGAGCAGAGGTTGAGATGGAGAATTATAGAAGTGCAGACAGGAGGACCAGTCAGTGCTTCAACAGGGCACACACCTCTCCTTCCTTCTTCTTTAATTGCTGCCCCATAACACAGCCAGACTCTTCTGCTTCACTGTAGCTGTTAAAAACATAAGCACATTAAGATATTCACTCAGAGTTGTATAAACTGAGTTGTATTAATAAATGTACCCTTACTACTTGTTCTGCCTCCTTCCTTTGTACACATGCAGATCAATTATTACCAAAGTAAACCATCACAATAATAGATAAAGTTCTGCTTAGAGTAAAGTCCAACTAAAAATAATAATTGCTGTGTTTTTTTGTTGGATTTTGAAGAATCCCAACTTAATTGTAATTATATCTAGCATCTTTTTTTTTTTTCTTTCTTTTATATTATGGATACAGTAGACATTGTGTTACAATCTCTGTATATCTGAACTTCTAATGTGAGGTGCTCAGGTGTCATTACTTACATGAAAACATCTTTGTTTTTCTCTCCTGCCTTAGTTTCGTTTTAAGTTTAAATTAAGTCTTGGTTCTTTCAAAATCCAACAACACAGCACAGCAGCTTAATAAAATAAATGTTATTTTGTAAAATGTAACACCATCCCTGTTTAATGACTGCTGGTGCTGATGCACCTCACTCCCTATGTTTGTGAGGATGCACACTGTGAGGCTTTACTGTCTAAAATTAAAAAGCTGTCTTAGTTACTGGACATAGTGAACAGACATACGGTACAGTGTTCAAGGGAGCAAAATATTACAGACCAAATAATAAATATGGTGGAGTCTTTGCAGCAATTGTGCACATGTTACTTTTGAAACTGAAAGCCTCAGTAGTGTTACCTGTAGAAACAGCAAATCTAACATGAACTGCACATCATCTCAAAATGTAAATCTTAAAAGCAGAAGAAAAGAACATCCAGTTGTGTTTCAGAATTTGGGTATACTGGCATCTGTTCAGCCACTTGGAAGGATTGTTACCACTGGGCATCCTGTAGGATCAAGAAAAAAAATACAATGAGGGGGCATTGTATTTCATACTGGAGCATTTGGAAACGTTATTTCTAATAAGCAAGCCTTCATCCATTATATTCAGTTAAATGTGTTTGTGTGTGTGTGTGTACTCCTGCTACAGCAACAGCTTAAATGATAAACTAATGACAAATGACAACAGCAGGTGCCCAGCCTGTCATTGTGCATACCACACTTCTCTGATGGCTTTTGATATAAATTTTAAAAATGGCTGTTTTCTACCATAGATTTTTTTCCACCAAACAAGGTTAAAGAAATCCATTTCAAAATTATGAATAAATAGTAGCCAACTAACAAATTAATTCAAAAGTATGACATTAATATGTTCTCGGAATGTACAAATGAAGACCTATCCCCTCTCACATTTCTTTTCCTTCTGCTCTTATTCCAAAATGTTTTATAAAGATTTATTTGTTACTGTCTTGAATGACAAACAAATATCTCACTGTTTTAAGTATTGTTCATCTTCTGTATACAATTTTAAAGACTAAATGTTAGAAAATGCAGTAAATGTGGTTTCCTTGCTTCATAAATTTCCTATTCATAAGTGTAAAGTTCAGAATGTCAAACCCTCTGTTACATCTTTCTATATGGACATTAATATGCTAGAAATAGGTTTTAAAAACGGAAAACACACTAAAATAATTTAAACGTGTAAGATTCTGATCTGCTTCATTAGCAATTTCTAATGCTGTTATCTGCATCTCACTTACTTGAAATAACTTAGCTGTTCTACTGCTTGTATGTAATTTAGCCTTCGTTATTATATATTTGTTA
>NW_024380789.1:0-62434 GCF_016835505.1 Polypterus senegalus | reverse complement strand
TTAATTGGTTTGAAATTGGGGCCCCCCATATTCCACAATTTTAATTTTGTTCGGGCTTATTTTTTTTTTGAAGGGGTTTTTTTTAAATTTAGGGGGCTCCCAACTTCCCCTTAAATTTTGGCCCCCATTTCCCAAAAGGGCGCCTAAAAAATCAATGTAAGAATTATTTGGGGTGACCCCACTGTCAGCCACCGATTGAACCTTCCCAACCCCCCCTCCAATTCCCGTGGGAAAGGAAAAATTGACAGGTTTCCCCCTTACAGTTTACTTCAACATTTAAAAGGTCCATTTAAAACACGCGAAGGCTAATGTTTGACAACGTCCGGGAACTTTTATTTAGGCCCCCATCTTAGAAATTTGGGTGGTGGTTTCCCTGTGCAACAAAAACCGTGTATGTACTTTTTAAGAAGGGCCACGTCGGCCGCTTTTGAATTTTCCAAACCCAAATTCCAACTTCCCGTAGGTAGAAGGCTGACCCCATCTTCAAAAAATTTTGGTAGGCGGCTTTTCCCTTAACCAAAACCCCTTACGATTTATTTCAAGGAACACCACTGTCACCCCCATTTGAACTTTCCAAACAATACTCCAGTTTCCCCCGGGGTAAAAGGGGAAAAATTTGGCATGCTTTTCCTTAAGTTTATTAAAAAATTTAAACAGGTTTCATTTCACTATTAATTATTTTGGGGGAAACAAGGAAGGGATGAATGAGAACTACTTGTTTTTTAAATACAAAAAAAGAGATGTTAATTTTGAGGGAAACGCTGATCAAGAATATTTTGTCGCATTTAACCGTAATAAAAATTTTTTACTGAATCACCCCAACTAGGAGTTATCTTAAGAGCTTTAAAGCGATATTACAAAGTCCCCCAAAACCTGTTTTTTCCATCTTAAAATATTGGGGAAATTAAGGCGTTTTCTAAATAAAAGGATTTGGGAAAATTTAATTTCATTTATCTCAGTAGGATTGACTTCAATGCGGGGCACTTGTTAAACTGCCCATAAACCTCCAAATCCCTTTTCAAGAATTTTAAAAAAAAATAGAAACATAACCCCAGTTCTTAAATTTTAAATGGCTCCAGAAATTTTTGGGGGATTTCAAAATCCCCCTTTTAAATATAAAGATTAAACGCCAAGGTCCCCATTGTCTGAACTTATCATGACTTCAAACCTGAGCCCAAATTTGATCTCAAGATGGGTCTGCTTAGGGGTTCCAAGGATTAATAAATAACAGTGGGGGGTACCAAAAAGGGCCCCAACGTGGGTCCCTGCTTTCCCTAAGAGATGCCCGGGGTTTAGCCTTTAAACCCGGGAAAAACTCACTACTAGTTTTTTAATACCTTTTTTTGAGGGTGATTAATTACATACTGCTTTCCTGCTGTTATAATAGCACATAACATAAGAACATGAAATTATATTTGAATACTAACCTCACCTATTCTGTTTTTTTTTACCCAAACTTTGGGTAGCCCACCCCAAGTTGTTTCCCTCCTATGGTGCACCCCTGAGGGGAGGATCACAGAATCAGGGGAAAGAGGGCCCTTTTCATCGAAAAGTTTCAGGGGGTTGGCCCAAAAATGGAGATGAGGTGGATGAGGTCCCCAGGACTCAAAATATCCAAACCTAATTTGTTATCATCTACTGTTAAACCGAATTTAAAATTTTATTATTGTTCAAGGAACCTGTTGTGTATTTTATTGTATTGACCCCTACTTTGACACCTACTGACGCCCAACCTACCGGGAAAAGGGGGCCCTTTGAACTCCTTTTCCCGGGGGGTTCCCCCCTTTTTTTTCCCAAGGTTTTTAGGGGATTTTTTCCCTCTCAGAGAGTCAAGGCTGGGGCCAAAAGCAGGGCCCGTTGCCCATTGCACTTCCTGTGGATTTTTACAAAAAAAAACTGTATTGTATTGTATTGTATTTCAAATTTAACAACGGGAACGGCAAAAATGTCCACCATGTTGCTTTTTTTTTGGGTGAACCCCATGAAATTTTGGGATTTCCCGCGCTAACTGGGAAAACCCAATGTATTTTATTTTAGGGTTTACGCCATGTCAGCCCCAAATTTAACTTTCCGTCCAATTCCCCCAAAGGGAAGGGAAATTTGACAGGTCATCTAAGCACTTTTCAAAAAAGAGGTTTCATTTGAAATTCTACACATAAGGGTAAAGGGTTAAAGCCTGTTAACCTTCTTATTTAGGCCCCATCTTCTAATTTTATTTTAAAAATTATAATGTACTTTTTTCTGAGAACTTTTAGCCACCATTTGAACTTTCCAACATACCCCAGCCCCGAAATGGGGAATTTTTATTTTTTTGGGGATATTGAATTGTTCGTTGTCGCCGGAAGCCAAATATTTTACCCCTTTTTCCCCTTTCCCAAACATTTTTGCCCAAAGTAAATTTTAGTAGGGACACTTGATGTTTGGAATTTTTAAATCAAAAGCTGATGAACTCATCAATAAAACCCGTGGTTTTAAACGTTTTAAAATTTGATTAACACAATTAAAAATACTGTTGTAATTAAAACCAGAAACCAAACCTTTATAAGAATTTGAGATTTGAAAAAGATTGTTCACTAACTTTGTTGATGCTCAAGAGTTTTTAAAAGACAGTTTGTCATGTTAAAACCCGGAGGGCGAACTCACAATGTGGTATACAAAGAGATCCTTAACAAATAATTATTGGTATATTTTCCTCAGTTTAAAAGGTTTATTTCTTCAATAAAATTTAGCAGTATCACCACCGCAAAGTGCGGTATTTTGCTAGTGTTTGGATATTTTGAACAAACCTTTTTGTGCCATTAGTACAAATATCTTTCTAGGAAGTCAGGACTAAGACATTTTTTGACCAAGAGTTTATCTTAGTTCATTTTATCATTTTGGCTCTGACCCACATAAGCTCTTTTAACGCAATTTACCCTTTTGTCTCGGGTCCTTTTGATAAAATTCTTGCTGATTACACTCTGATGTGAGATATCAACATTGTACTGTACAATGAACACAAATACAGACAGGAAATATTTTACATAATTAATAAAATATTAGGTCATCTATACAAGAAACTGAAATTTTTGTACAAATGGGTGTTGAGCATTATGAACTAAAAATAAAATGTCCTCAGTCTAATGGTCTGAGTGTTAATTGGTCCCATCTCATTTGCTGAATGAAGGAGGGAGAAAAGCAAATGAGTGGGAGGTCTTTGTAATAGTGTATGTACGAACTGATCCTTGCCCTGGCCAAAGGTTTGGTGTTGGTAAACTGTTTTAAAGGTTAAGGTTTCATACTAGGTCGAAAGGATGTTGGTTTTGTTTCAACTAGTTTCTACAAGAGACAACAAACTTTAAGTGAGCTTTTGTTTAGTTATTCTACTTTTTGTTCTTGCACTGTAAAGAATTGATTTATGTATTCAACATTTTCGGAGCTTGAAATATGTTGTTTTTGCTGCAGTTTTTTTTTCCCCAAAGGAAATTATTTTGTACTCTTATAGGGTTACTATTTTGAAGGAAATTCAGAAGTAAAAAAATGTTTAGAAAAAAAAATATATATATATATATATATATATATATATATATATATATATATATATATATATATATATATATATATATACACTGTAAAACACTCACCTAAAGGATTATTAGGATACCTGTTCAATTTCTCATTAATGCAATTATCTAATCAACCAATCACATGGCAGTTGCTTCAATGCATTTAGAGGTGTGGTCCTGGTCAAGACAATCTCTGAACTCCAAACTGAATGTCAGAATGGGAAAGAAAGGTGATTTAAGCAATTTTGGCGTGGCATGTGTTGGTGCCAGACAGGCCGGTTGAGTATTTCATCAATCTGCTCAGTTACTGATTTTCATGCACAACCATTCTAGGGTTTACAAAGAATGGTGTGAAAAGGGAAAACATCCAGTATGCTGGCAGTCCTGGGGCAAAATGCCTTGTTGATGCTAGAAGTCATAGGAGAATGGGCCACTGATTCAAGCTGATAGAAGAGTAACTTTGACGGAAATAACCTTGAGGCGGATGGCACAACAGCAGAAGACCCCAATCGGTACCACTCATCTAAACTACAAATAGGAAAAGAGGCTACAATTTGTACAAGCTCACCAAAATTGGACAGTTGAAGACTGGAAAAATGTTGCCTGGTCTGATGTGTCTCGATTTCTTGAGACATTCAAATGGTCAGAAATTGGCTGAAACAGAATGAGAACATGGATCCATCATGCCTTGTTACCACTGTGCAGCTGGTGGTGGTGGTGGTGAATGGTGTGGGGATGTTTTCTGGCACACTTTAGGCCCCTTTAGTGCCAATTGGGCATCGTTTAAATGCCATGGGCTACCTGAGCATTATTTCTGACCATGTCCATCCCTTCATGACTCACCATGTACCCATCCTCTGATGGCTACTTCCAGCAGTATAATGCACCATGTCACAAAGCTCGAATCATATCAAATTGGTTTCTTGAACATGACAATGAGTTCACTGTACTAAAATGGCCCCACAGTCACCAGATCTCAACCCAATAGAGCATCTTTGGGATGTGAGGAACGGGAGCTTTGTGCTCTGGATGTGCATCCCACAAATCTCCATCAACTGCAAGATGCTATCCTATCAATATGGGCCAACATTTCTAAAGAATGCTTTCAGCACCATTTTGAATCAATGCCATGAATTAAGGCAGTTCTGAAGGCAAAGGGGTCAAACACGTATTAGTATGGTGTTCCTAATAATCCTTTAGGTGAGTGTATATAATGTTACCAGCAATGTATGAATCACAGCCATTGTATTGAATGCCTAAGCAATATATAGAATTACTGTCATTTTTGCAAAGTATGAAATATCCAAATTATTTTAAATTATATATACTTTCCTTGGCATTGTATGTAATACCTAGGCATTATATAGAATGACAAATGCTGTTTAGGCAAAGTATTAAAAGAGGGTCATGAAAAGGCTTTTATTGAAAAGACGTATAAGATAAAGAAAAGAAATACAAAATTAAGTATAGGACATTCTTATTGAGGAAAACAAGAGAACATAAAATATGAACCTACTTGTTGCAAATAAATTGTACACATGAAAAGGCCTTCATTAAAAATTACATAAATGAAAAAGAAAAATATCAAATGAAATACAGAACTTTCTTACTGAAAAATAACAGAAAAAATTTACTAACTAATTAACTAATTTACAAATCCAGACATCATTACTATGAACATGGAGAGAAAGCTAATAAGTTTTTAGCAACAAATTCACAAGCAAGATGTACGAACGCAACCTCGTAATCACTAACACGAACGGAGATAAAATCATCGAACACAAAAATATAATGCACACTTTCAGAGACTACTATAAATCCCTATATACTACTGAGTTTAAAGAAGACAATATACAATCTAATGCATTTCTGGATACATTACAGATACCACAAATTGACGCTTTTAGTGTGGAGGAACTTGATAAACCTCTGGCATTATCAGAATTACTAGATGCTATAAAGTAACTCCAAGGTGGAAAAGCAGCAGGCACTGACGGCTACCCTGCAAGTAGTTTTACAAGAAATTCTCCTACCAGCTAGCTCCCTCCTATTAGCAACATTTACAGAAGCCAGAGATAACCAATTTTTTCCACAAACCTTTCGCCAAGCATTAATCACTGTCTTTCCAAAACAAAATAAGGACTTATTACAATGTGCATCATACAGACCAATTTCACTTCGAATAACGACGTTAAAATACTCCCTAAAATCATAGCTAGAAGGATGGAGAAAGTGTCTCCTCTGTAATTATCACAAGACCAAACTGGATTTATTAGGCGACACTTATCTTCAAATCTTCGACGCCTGTTTAATGTAATATACTCAACAACTAAATCAAACACCCCAGAAATATTATTATCATTGGATGCAGAAAAAGCATTCGACATGATTGAATGGAAATACCTTTTACTACATTGGAGAAGATTGGTTTGGCCCAACATTTGTGCATAGATTAAATTACTGTATACAACCCAGAAGCTTCAGTTTGCATCAATAACATTTGCTCAGACTACTTTAAACTAGAACTGGGCACTAGACAAGGATGCCCATTGTCACTGCTGTTGTTTCATGTATTGCCATTGAACCACTGGCAATACATTGTCGAAATACTGATCAGATAAAGGGATTAGCAGAGAAGGACTGAACAGAAAATCTCATATATGCAGATGATATGGTACTGTATATTTGACTAGAAAATTCTGTGCCTGCAGTCTTAGCAGCACTCACAGAATTTCAAAAGATCTCTGGTCTCAGAATTAATCTGAATAAAAGTGTACTCTTTCCAGGAATTTCAAGCATATAATATTAGATTAGACACCCTACCTTTTATCATTGCAGAACAGTTTAAATCCCTCGGTAAACATCACAAGTAAACATAAAGCTCTTTATCAAAAATTTGCCTGCATGGAAAAAATTAAACAAGACTTTGTGGAAAAATAAAAATCAGTTATTGATCAAATCTTGTGCGTGATGCAAGGGCAGGAAAAGTCTGTCTTATGACAAGTGCAGCTCTGTTTCTGTAACAAACAAGAAGTTACAAGTGCCCAACTGATGACCTTTAAAATTGTGTAACTACTGATCCAAACAAAATTATTGAAAGAGTAATGTCTTGAATTTGAATTAAAGTCATAAGGTCAAATTTTGCGCTTAGCATTATAAAGATTGGATCACTTCCCGGCGCAGGATGAAGGGCAGTGTCCTAGGACTGTGCTTCTCTGTCATTCTTACCTTTGCCTGGTGTGTATTAATAAAATTTTTTTACTAACTTTAATTATATCTCTTGTCTTCAGTCACAAGAATGACACTAGAGAAAAGTGTCCACAGTTTTCTGGCGCCAACGTGGGGCTCGAGACGGCCGGTTGACTCCTCGAAGGGAAGATCTCGCGATCTGTCTTTGAAGCAGACTGCCGTTTACAGTGTACACTGGCAGTGTAAGCAGTCCGATAAAGTTAGGGACTGCCCTGTCCTGAGATGGCTTAGTGAGGAGCCCCCGGTCCTCCTGGTTCAACCACGGTGACTGAAAAGGATTTCTGACAGAGCTGACTAACACCCAGGCTGGGGTAAGTAACCCCGGAGGTTTCCGAAAAGATAAGCTGGGGCGGGCTTGCTGTAGAGTAAAAAAAGTGACCGAAATAGTAAAGGGAAAAAGAAATACCTTGTTTTAGGTCACCCTGTTGGGAAAGATAGTATAGAACATATCCTCTGGAATTAAAAAAGGGGGGATTTGGGACGGATCCGTGCGAGCACCCAAAAACCCCGGACAAATCTTTTGGGAAAGGAGGATAATAGAATAGAAGAATAACAGGTTAAAACAAGGGAGTAATAAAAAGTACGATGGAAATAAATATTTGCTTTCACCGTGCACTGTGACAGTAACGAGAAAAGTAGTATACTTCCCTGGGAATATTAAGGGAACGCGAAGGGTGAGTGGCACACTCAGCATTCCAATAGTTATCGGACGGGGCCCGGAGTGGGGAAAAGGGATAGAAAGAAAATCTGGACAGGGCCTGGGGAAAAGAAAAGGAAAAATGGAATAAACAGCAAGTAACCCCGTGCCCGGGTTCAAGTTTTTTATGCTGGAGGTTGTTTTGAGGATCACAGACGCTGCACAAAAAAAAGGGTCACCTGAAAGTTAATAGAGAAAACACGGATTGGGTTTTTAAAGGCATGTAAAATGGAATAAGAGAGCGTGGGCGGCCATTGAAGGACAGGATGAAGTGAAGATACAGAAAATTGGGAAAAATTTTATGTAGAAATGCACAAGGTGTTTGAAGTGTATGAGGATGTTGAAATTAGAGGTATGAGTTATGTATGACAGATGGGAGTTGGTTATTAAAGATTGTAATTTAAAGGACAGAAATGAATTATTGGCTGCAGAAAGTTAGAACTAGAAAGAAAAAAAAAAGACCAGAGTATCCCACACTTGTTCCTCCACCTTCCTACACCATCCACATCCACAACCCCCACCTTCCTCCGCCACCTCCAGCGCCCACCGACCAAAATTTAAAAAGATGATCCCTTGGGGTCTGGTTTTTTGAAGAATATCATTATGATCCTCATTCACACTGATCCGGGAATGACAAAAGTAACGTAAGGGGTTTCCGGCAGGGGGGTTTTCCCACGATCCTAGAACCCATTTCACAACGCACTAGAAGTCAAACCCTATTCCTTCAGCCCCTAATAAAAAACCCACCTTACAATCCCCTTAAAGTCCCCAAACCCACAGGCTTTTGGGAATGCCCCGATTGAGATCCCAGAACCCCGACATGATTCAATGCAACCTGCAGGAGCTAATAACCCCACTACTGTAATGATACATCAACTGAGACATTCAAGAGCTGGAAGGACGCAGTCCGAATTGCCGATCCCAAAGTCAATCGTGTGTTTAAAAAATTCATAGAACAATTACAGCAGCTGTATGATTTGTTAAGCCAAGAATGGACCCAGGTGCTGTGGAGAAAGCTTGGCACCACATGGGAGATGTCAATCATGGACAGCATAACGAAACCCGTGGTAGTGGAATGAGGGTTGCCCGGGCCGGATGAAGGCCCCTTTATTCCCAATGGGAACATGTTAAAATAATATTAAGGACAAGTATAAGAAAGGCAGAGACTGGTCTTTTTATCTCGGCGCCAAACAAAAAAAAAAAAAAAAGAGACAGTAGATGAATGGGCACACTGAATTTAAGAGTTAATGGCAACACACTGCCTTGAAGATCCAGACAACCGAACTAAAACTGCAGTTCCTTTTTTGTTTCCCGGACTTAGGGAATTCAAAACAAGGTATCCTGTATTAGATGAGGGGCCCGCGGCTTGAGGAAGAAAAACGTCACGCAGCGATGCTGAACAACAGAGCAAGCAGAAAGAGTCAGACACCCAGACAAAGCTGATTGCAGCACAAATGAACTATTACACTGGTGGGGCCACTCCCGCGAAGTCGGGACGGGAGGTTTTTTTCCCGGGGAAAAGGGTGTGGACGGGGACAAGGTAGCGGATATATGTTACCTAATCCAAGAGGATCATCCATCAGCTGCCTCCTCCAGATCCAAACGCTACACCGTATGCTTGTTACGGGTGTGGTGAAATGGGACACTCTGCCGCAATTGCCCTCACAAGTGCCCCCCCCTCCTCCACCACCTGAACAATTTGATGTTTCATGGACATAGGAACTGAGGGATCCCCAGCCCTTCTTTCAACTACCTTTGCTCGCCTACAATCAGAGACTGATCCATTATTGACTTTGCTGGCTGGTGAATGGCACTGAAACTGTTTTCTCGTGAAAAGGAGCCACGCCACCCGCCCTTTCGAAGGAGGTCCCTGCCTCAAGAGATTCTTCGAGTTCAGCTGCATTCCAGTGATTCCACTTTAACACACTGATTTCTTTTAAATCAGCTCTGTCCAGTTAACCTCTTAGGAAGGGATCTCATGACAAAACTTCTCTCTCCATTTCAATGAAATGTTTCCACACCATCCTTCTTAAAGCCCTTCACTCATTTCCTCCCGCTTGTTTCCCAATCCCAAGCCCTGACACCTATTGCACTGCCCAATATTTCCTGCAGAAGTAGACACCCCTGGCTAGAATCTTTTCTTTCATCAGGTACCGCCCCGAAACCCTTCACATCCCCTGCATTTTCATTTCCCCACAAAAGCTTAATATTCACAGAATATTTTTACCCATATTTCTTTAGCTAAATCAAGACTGTCCATTGGGTGGAAATCGGACCATGGGTAGAATAATGTCTTAATAGAACAGACTGGGTACATGTTGCTTCAGGTTTTTGATACTCGACATTTAATAACTAAAGTTGGCTTCAAACTGATTTTTAGTACATCGACATTTGCTGCACTTCCTTTCTGCTTGTCATTGCAAACACTTCCTTCTTGGCTCTCAGCGCCCTGACCTTTGTGGTCTCAGGGTAAAATGATTGGAAGGATAGCCCATTGGAGCCTCTGGTGACTACCCTAAATTTCCCTTTTCCCCCGACCCTCAGTATCCTCTGTCTCAAGCGAGGCTGGGATCTCCCCCGCATTCCGATCTTTGGGAAAAGCGTGTGATTTATTCCAATAAATATTCTCCAGTTAATTCTCCCATTTTACCTGTAAAAGGCACGTCTAATGGGTTTTGTTCAAGACTTCGACAAGTGAATGCTGCACTTCCTAGGAGCTCCTATTGTACCTATCCTTCCACTATTCTTTCTGCAATCCTCCTCTGCCGTTATTTTCAGTAATTGATTTAGCATGCTTTTTCTCATCCCTGTCACCTGATCAATTTGGTTTCTTTACTCTCAAAACCGTTGGGCATGGCTGTCATGCCTCAGGAATACTAGCCTTTTTGTATGGAAAGCGCTTGCTCAAAAATTAGAAGGGTTCTGGGCCCGACCGGGAGTACATTAATACAGTATGTAGATGATATATGTTATGCAGTACTACTAAGGAAAAGAAGATACTAAAAACCCACTGCAGTTTCTGGGGACAATGGACAAAATTTAAACTAAATTGAAATTAATTCAAACAATGTAAATATTTAGGTCTGACATCACAAATGGAACAAGACTCTCTAGTCGTGATAAACCATTCAAATCTTCCCAGACCTGTCTAAAGCAACAAGTTATGTCTGTATTGGGATTCTGGGTTACTGCGCAATGGTTTTGAATTTCACTGAAAGAGCACAGCCGTTAAAATTTTGCAAACACCCCTGGCCCCCTTTTTGGTCAGGGGGTAATGGTCCGAGCAGGCTGAGAAGGCTCTTGTGACTTAAAAAAAGCACTGGGCACCAGCCTTGGGCCTTCCGGACTTTTCTCGTCCCTTTACTCTGTTCGTGGTCGAAAAGGGGGGATATATGACTGCAGTTTTAACACAATTACATGGGGATAAACAAAGGCCAATAGCTTATTTTTCGAAAAAATTGGATCCTGTGGCTGCAGCACTTCCGCCTTGCCTTAGGGCTGTGGCTACAACAGAAGCTGTGCTAGCCAGACAGATATAGTGCATGAGCCTAACAGTAAAGGTGCCTCACGCTGTACATTCCATTTTAGTACAGGCTAAGACCTCCCATCTCACACTGCTAGGGCAATACACTATCAGAATGTACTACTTTGTCAAACGTCACAATTGGAAAGATGCTCCACTTTAAATCCAGCCACCCTGTTTCCAATAAATAACGACGGCGAACCGCAAATTGCTAGCAGAATAGCAAAGGTTGTAAAGCCTCGAGTAGATCTACAAGAAACACTTTAGAAATTGGAAAATATTTTGTAGACGGATGTTCTTTCATTGGAAAACGGAGCACCTAATTTGTTACGCAGTGGTCCAAGGGGACGCCGCTGGAAGCAAATCGAATTTTATCAAGTTTAATGCACAAGCAGTTTAATTAATAGCGCCCCCGAGCATGTCAGCTGTCCAAGGAAAAAACATAACAATTTATACAGATTCCAGATATGCCTTTGGAGTCTGCCATACAAGGGCATTTGGAAATTTAGGGATTTAAGACCGTACTGGTTTAACCCAACATCAAAAGTTAATCGAATCCTCTTGGGAAACCCTTTAAACTAAACCATCAAAACTAGCGATTGTTAAATGTCAAGCTCACACAGGAAAACAGGACCCTGTCAGCAGGGAAATGAATTGGCAGATTACTTGCTAAAAAGGCTGCATACAGTAACACACCAATCTCTTTATTCCAACAGAGAAAAGACAAGGACCCGGTAATCCCAAAATTTTTTCTTTACAGAGTGCAGCCACGGACATTGAAAAGAAAAAAGGGGCCAAGAAGGATCCTCTGATGGAGTCTGGACTCATCAAACTAACAAACCTTTCTCCCAAAAGCTTCTTTTCCAGGTATGGCAAAATAGCCCATGGGCCCCACCATGCTGGGAAAGATGCCATGGTTCAAGATGTTGAAAACATTGGGAAGCTGTAGGCTTTCTACAATTTCAGAGCAATCGGTAGACGCTGTGCATTATGTCAAAAGTTTAATGTGGAAAAGGCACTCAGGTAAGTCCCGCGTTACTCCTAACCCAATGGGTCCGTTTGAACACCTCCAAATGGATTTTATTGAACAACACCGTCTAAAGGTTACCGATATTGCTTGTGATTGTGATGTTCTCCCGATGGGAAGCTTTCCTTCAAAACGCAATGATGCCAAAACGGGTTTCTAAAGCACTAATTAAAGAAATTATTCAAGATGGGGCATCCCCAAAGTTACAGACAGATAATGGTACTCACTTTGAATTCCATTATAAATGAATTGACTACCTGGCTACAGATCAATGTACATCATTACTGCAAATACCATCCACAAATGGGGTATTGTGGAAAAATGCAATGGACCTAAAAGCTAAGCTTGCAAAAATTTGTGAACAAACCTATCCTGGCCAGATGCTTTACCCCTGGCTTTATGGGATTGAGGGACGGACACGCAATTGGGTTCCCTTAAACCTGATCGACGACCCAGCCCGCTAAGGTGGTTATAGGAAATGTGAACCGCAAACCCTGGACAATGATCTTCTCTAGTCTACAGGCCTCCGGCTCCCTGAAGGAAGTCCACACAAGGTTAATCAGCTGAGAACCAGCCTCCATCTAAAGACTCGATTCCCTTTTGGGGACCTGGATCCCGGGGTTTGAGACACCCGGAGGAAACATTGGATCAGCCCTAGGGGAGAGGACCGCTCCAAGTTTCTTCTGCCACAACCGCCTGTAAGGTTGAAGGATTGCCCGCCTGATTCCACGCCACTGCAAAAGATGGCTTTTATAATATATATACTCTTTTGGTTTTTCTTCCATATCCACTTCACGGGTGACACTGATTTTCCAGGTTGAGGAAACTGCCCTCATTCCAGGTTGGACCTTTGTGCAATTTTTCCCCTGTACTGGCAGACAGGAGCAAGGGGAAAAGCCTGACAAATATGTCTGGGGACACCGGTTTATGACTTGACTCAAGTTTTGCTTCATCTGACTCTGAATGTGGCTTTGGAGTGATGTTTGCAAACACAGGCCCAAATGACTGGGGTTATGAACCTGGCAGCTACCATATGGCCTAAAGACTCGATTCTTTATTTTAAAGGAATGCCTCTCATGAGTGTGCTAAGAATCAGTTTTAACCCCAAATTAATCATTACTCTAAAGAATCCTTCTTGCATGATTCAGGAACTTATGTCAAAAGTGCATTGCAAGTGGTCATGACCCCTCGGGACTCTTCTATATTAAGGCCAAGACACCTGCCCCCTCTCCTCTGTCCCCTTCCTACTCAGTTTTTCACTACTGCACCGCGAAAGTGAGGAAAAACCCCTAGTTTCAGGCTTGGATCTAACCACCTAACAAGCACGCCCTTTCTTTAGCAACAGTCCCTTTCCACTATCAACATTTCTGACCCTACTGGTCTGCCTTTTTCTTCTCAACTTATTTACTACGTCCAAAACTTCTATTGATTCCAATTGCCGCTTATCTGTTCTTTTCCCCATTGCCAATGACTACCCCCATGTTAGAGCGCATAATCATCAGTGCAGCAGCTTAACCAGCTTTTGTACCGCTACCTGAAACAGGCGCGCTTTGATCGCTCGGGACGCGTTTCGTTGATCGGGGATCGCTTGTCTGAGCGGTCGGATTGTGATGTTGACATGGATCGAACAGTTGGAGCCTTCAGGGTCAACCGGCAACCCTCCCCCTGGGGCCGCGGAAGCGCCCCAGAGGCCCGAGGCGACGACACCGCGAGATTGCTACAGCCAGACCACCATAACTCATAACACAGCCCCAAGCCTGCGCACCATTAAACCACCGCGCCTTTGAGCCAGGAAAATCCCGGCATTAAACACCCCAGATATGCAACAGGCGAAAGGTTTATATCAGCACTCCCGGAAAAACCCCAGCATTTCCCCAAAACACTCAAATTGCAATGCCAAACAGCCCTTTAGGCAGACATGCGCAGTTTAACAATCAATCAGAAATGCAACATGCAGTTTCACAACACCAGGGTAGTCTCTAAAACTCGGTCCACCTGCCACCTGTAAACAGCCCTAATTCCCTTTAAACCCCAAAAAAAAAAAATCAAAAAGAGAAAAAAGGGTCAAAAACCCGTCCCCAAACCCAAAACCCCCCGCCCCTTTTCCGGGGCCATCACTTGCCGGCCCCATTTCAAACCCAAGGAAAATTTCCAACCCCCCCCCTTCCCCCACCCGGACACAATTTTTACCCCCACCCAATTTTACCCCCCCCTTGGCAAGCCCCCTGGGTTTGAACCCCCCAACCCTTTTACCCATAGTCTTACCCAAAAAAAGGGAAATGATAGGCAAGCTTTTCCAGGGCTACCCAGAAATTCAGCGAAAACCGCGGCAACCACCCCCCCCCCAAATTCAAATCCCCAACCCTTGCTTTACAAAAAAAGGCCAAAATTAAAAACCCTTTAAACCCGATCCCCACCAACACACCCGTCATCAAAACCTTCCTTCAAAGCCATCTGGATTCTCCATGCCATGCAAATTCAAATCAAACTCAATTTCGGCAACTCCCACCCTTACCGTTAAGCCTTATACATAAGGGGGCCCTTAAAATTTTAAACCCTCAGAACAAGCTTTCCCTTTTAAGGTTCAGACCCTTGACAAGCAACACAGCACGAATTCAAAAGCGCTCTGTTACAACGATTAGAGCCAAAATGCCCTCCTTTATTTCCGGAGTAACCGATGCAGAAAAGCGTTTCGGGGCCTTTGACGGGAAGCCAGTCCCCAAAATAAACACTTAGAGCACCGTTAACATCCCAAAGGTTCCCCAAAGAACGGGTATAGCCCCAAGTAAACGCGCAACACCCCAAACACAGCAATTCCTGAGATCTTCAAATTGCTTAAACACCAAGGCAGAAAAGACGTCCCCCCGGAAAATTTTCCCACAATCACAATTCCATTTTAAACCGACCCCTTAACTCGTTAACATTTTAAAATAAGGTTCTTGACATTCAGCATTACTGATACTTCCAACCCGGCCACTCGGCAAGCGTAACTCTCCAGACACAGACAGCGTTAAATTTATCACTGAACCAAAAGCGGTCCCTTCAAGACCAGCCCAGGCCAAACCCTTTCAAAACCATACGATCACCGACCATTTAAAAACCCCCCAAAATAGGTCGGCTAAAATTCCAGAACCAGTTCCGCACTGAACAAATCCACAACAGCCCAAATACGAAAACCTTTTACCATCCCTTCGGACAACATCCCGGAACCGAAATTTCCGGGCCACCAAAAGAAAATTGCAAACAAAAATCCTATGAAAAACGTTTCATGCCGACGTCTTCAACATCAACTCCACTCACACACAGAAAATCGAAATTCCAAATTCAGTTCATGGAGTTCTAGGGGAACGCCCTTTTAATTAACCGGCAGAACCCGTCCCACAGCGGTTTTACCTAATTTTCCAAACCATAACATAGGGAACAGATCCTGAATGGCCTGGTAACGGAGTAAAACCAGCCTACCAAAGACAAAAACCGGAACAAGTGAGCCCGAACAGACAAGCAGGGCAAAACATCTGATAAACCTGGTTCGAAGGTTAACGTCAACAGGTAAAACCAAATTTAAAGGAAACTGCTGCAGTTGGGAAATAAAGTAGAATTTTAAAGGACAGCATACCTTTTAAAACAGCAACCCCTAAAGGCAATGACCGGAAGCATTTAAATTTCAAGTTGATAACCAGCGCAACTTAGGGTTTGGGTTTCGGAAGCCCCCAAAAGAGGGAAAAAGCCCACACGAGACCAAAAAACCATTTTAAACGTGGTAAAGGTTTGGGCCAATTAACAGTTGCGTTCAACCCGGGTTCCGCCACAACGCCCTAAAACACATTGGTAACCCTAAGGAAAAATCACAGAAACCCAGCCGTTCCCGAGAATTCTGTTCAAGCCGGAAAACAATGATAAACTAAGAAAATTCCTAGTAGACCTGCGGTCAACCCCGCGTTTCACGATTAAAAACAGTCCCGCCCACAGCCCGGCCCCAAAAACAAAACCACAGAACACCCCAAAAAGATGCAGAAAAATCGGTTTCCCATGCGGAAACGTTACCGGAAAGACCCGAACCCCAAAAGACCCCCCAAACAAAAATTGGGTCAAAAATTTCACGCGATTTAAAAAAAACCCCGGGATAATCTTTGCCCCGAAATTAATTAACCTGGGCCCCACGAAATGTTACAAAGTTGAAGAAAATTTAAAAGGTTGGGCGGGGAAAATTCAGAAAGAGGGAACCAAACGCTGTGGTGTTATCACCGAACCTTGAACCATTAACCTTCCGGACAAAACCGCCCGACGGAAGTCAGGGAACCTTTTAAAGGTCATTCACCCGGACCTTTCAAATGGGACACCTGGACAAACCACAACCAAGAACAAGGGGTTTTAAAGAAAAACAAAAGGGAGCAGCCGACCCCGGGCCCTCCCCTATCCCACCTAAACCCAAATATAAAAAAACAAGGTTGAAAACAAACTTTATTGTATTTCAAGGGAAAAATTTTCCCTTTCCCTATTTAACCCAACCCAAATAACAAGGCAAAAAAGAGAAAACAACAAACGTTTTAAAAAATTTCCCAAAATTTTTAAAATGCGGACCCCGCCAAGTTGTGATAAAAATTTTTTAAAAGAAAAAAGGAGGAGGGAAAAATTTTTGAACAAGTTTTTTTTAAAAATGGTTTAACCCCGGGGCCAAATTTTTTAAAAACCCCATTTAAAAGCCGACATTCTGGGAAAATTTTAAAAAAACTTTTTAAATTTCTTTTAAAATGCGGTTTAAAAAATTTGTTGAAAGTCAAAACCCCTTTTAAAAGGAAAAAAACCTTTTGTTAAACACTTTTCAAAAAGGTAAAAAATCGTAAGTAAATTTTAAAAAAAAGTTTTAAGCAGACATTTTTTTTAAAAAATTTCCCCTTATAAAAACATTTTCCCGTTTGAAAAACGCCCAAAACGGCCCCGTTTCCCTGAGGCCTAAATAACCCCCTTACCCCCCCGGCCCACAAAACCCCGCAAGAAAAACCTCAACAAACACCCTAACAAGCGACACAAGTGCCTGAACAGCCAAAAAACCCCTGCCAAAAAAAAGTCCAAACGGTTCAATCAATGACATTCCCTTAAAAATTCCTTTCGATTAAAAATTTCCGTAAATTTTTTTGGGACCATAAAAGAAAAAAAGCGCCTAACAATTTATAAACAGAAAGGATTTCTAAATGGTACGTTAATTTAAATAAAACGAAAAAACAACGCAACTTATTTAACCCGTAATTGCAAACCCCGTGGCATAAACCAATTTGGCGAAGAAATTCCCCACTAGCACAAACCCCTTTAAAAAACGCCCCCCAAACAAACCCCACCACGGAACCAGAAACCACCACACAAACCCAGACCAGCTACTGCCAATCCCCCAAAGCACGCGTTAACCAAAACTCCTTAAACGCCTTTAACAAAAGGGAAAACCAAAATGTTTTTCTACATTTATCCTTTCCCCTTATAACGGGGGAAGTTGACAAATAAAACCCCAAGACCACAATACAGCCAACCCACTTTTAACATGCCCTTTTAAAAAATTCCGGACCGGGACTTTTTCCCTCCATCCATAAACGCCGCAACGGCCCCTGAACCAGTTTTAAAACGAGGTTCCTGAAAAAGCCCCAAACCAGACAGCCAACGCACCACCCAAAACCACAAATTTACTTTTAACCCATTTGTACGACATAACCGCTCTGTGACAGTTGGAAACCAATTTGGGCCTTAAAAGGAACCGGCCATAAATCTGGACCTTTTGGGTCCCGGGTCCATGGGCCCCTTACGAAGGGGGAGGAAAAAAATTTTAACAAGCCATATTTTCTTTATTGAAATTTGACCAAGTTCTTTTTAAAGTTTTTCAAATTTTCCCCTTTCAGAGAAATTCCTTAAATGAACGCCGGCCGCAAAAACACCCTTCCTAAAAAACAGCGGGTTCCGGCCCAAAGGGATTGCCCACCGGGGGAGACTTTTGGCCTAATATCTTCCTTCTAAAAATTTCCAAACCCTTTGGCCAACCCCAAACCGCCCCCCACCAGGCGACGCCCCAAAAAAACCCAAAAGCAATAAAGGCTTAGCTTTCCCCTCACACCCCACCATGTTTTAAACCCAGCTTTAAAGTTTTAATGGACCCCAAAACCAACCCGGAAACCCCATCCAACCCCAAAAAAATTTTTAAGTCCCCCCCGCAAAACCGCCAAATTTGGCAGTTGGGGGTGAAAAATCCGGCGCAATACCACAAAACCCCTTTCCAGCGTTGGAAATTAGGTCCACCTAAAAAAACTTAGCATGCCTAAAAACACGCGACGCCCAAACAGTCACAAGGCCCGGACATAAATTTTTCGCTTTTTTACCCCAATTAGGAAAACTTGACTAAAATGCATTTTAATTTTAAAAAAAACCTTTACTCACCATAAACACCTTTTCCGGATTTAGCCAGAATGTTTAAAGGCCCCAGAAGGAACCAAAAAGGGAACGTTTAAAAGTTATAAAAGTCCATTGAACAAAGCAGGCCCTCCAGGGTTAAGGGAATCTGCATGATATTTGTCCTAAATCCAAAGGGAAAACCCCCATTAAAACCTCGGAACAGAGCCCCACCAGAAAGGGGGGTGAACCGTCACTTAACAAAATGAAGGCACCCAACCCCCCCACCGGCAAGCAAGGATCCAAGCGGCTGACCCATCACATTTCCCCAAACCCAAAACAGAACGCAAACCCCAAAAACCTCCCCCCAAAACCAAACAATAAGCCACATTAATTTTTCCCCATTAACCAGCACTTCTCAACCAAGTTAATCCTTAAAAACCTTTTTTACCCGGAAGGGGCGGGGAAAAGGGGAAAATTTTCCGGGCAAAATTTTTAAAAAGTTTTTTCCCAAGGGTTTTTTATTTAAAAGTTTTTTCCCCCCCAAAAAAAAATGCTTGGGCCCACCCAAAAAACCCGGAATGTGGGAAAAAGCGCCCCCCGGACGGCCCAGGGCGAAATTTGAATCACAAGGTTCACCGGCAAAAATGTGCTTCTAAGCTAGAATCTTCCCGTATACATTCTTTACACTAAAAAGGTAAAAAAATTCCTTTTTTACCTAGCCAAAAAAAATTGTTTGGCTTTTAATTTTCAAAATTTCGTAATAAAAAAATTTAAATTTAAACTTAATTTTATTAATTAAGGTTCATAAGAACGTTTTCCCCCCTAAAACCCCTTAACCAAATAAAAAAGAAAAAATGAACAAGGCCCGACCCCGGCCGTAGAAGGACCAGTTAACGTCTTTCTTAACGGAAATGGTCTTCACGAAAGAAGGACACAGGCTAAGTTTATGTAGTTAGGCCACACCAAGTTACAACTAAAAAAAAAAAATTGAAAGTAAGATTTTCCCCCGGATGAAGCGCCAATTTTGGGAAACCCAAAAGCCAATCCAACCTGACCCATCCGTGGAAGCAGGTTAACTCCCCTTTCCATCACAAACATCGAACCCAAAATTTAAAATGCCCCAAACAACACTTTCGGGGGCCCCCAACTTTTTCCCATGACTAGTGGCCCTGTTACCACCAAAAACCCAAAATAAAAAAAAAAACTTCAGCTGATAGGAATTTTAAACCCTTTAAAATTTAAAATAAATGACCAATTTTTTGAAGCACCTGATCGTTACCAAAACCATGACCGACCAAACTAATGGAAAATAAGGTTTGGTCTATTAACACAAACAGGGTTTATTCCAAAACCTTTTTCAATTATGACATTTGGGGGCTCAATTGGGGAAAGTGATCACCTTTCAGCACCAAAATTTTAAAGCAGATAATCATAAAAAAGGTAAATGTCACAACCGGGAAAATGTTTTCCCCCAAAACAAAACAAAAACCCACAAAACCGTTCCAGAAAAAAAATTAAAATAATAGAATTGTTCAAAAAAAAGGGCCATTAAACCGTGTTCAAACTTTCCTTCCTCAGCCTTAGCAACCCAACCAAACCAAAAAAAACCCTAAGAAAAACCCCCATGGCCAACATTACCATTTTTTTCCAAAAAAGGAAAAAACCCCCCAGGGCCAACCAAAAATGAAATTTTTTTTTAAAAAAAAAAAACCCCAAAACCCATTTTTTCCCAACCCCTTTTTTTAAAAATTTTTTCCTTTTCCAATTTAAAAGGGGTTTTGGGCCCACCCCGGGGGCCAATAAACGCCCCAAAAAAACCCCCGGGAGGGGCCCGTAGAGAAATCTAAACAGGTAATTTGATCTATGTCTGTCTAAAAACGTTCTTTGGGCTTATAGACCTAGCTTAATGGCAAGTGCTCCAAAGGGCTAGAAAGGCCACTTGTGTCCTGTGTCTGTGCTGTGCTAAAATGTATAACTCTGTTTTCTTTAAATCTGTCAAGAGAAAGGTGGATGAGGTCGGTGTTTCACAGGAGAGATACCCACGATGCTTATGCACAACTGTTTATAGCCTGTGAGGACCAGCTTAGTGGTCGGTCTATTCCAAACAGAGAAAAATAGGACTTGTACACTTTGGTGAAATACAAATATATTAAATATGTGCTGATTCTGTAAAACACTCTTTATTTAGGGGGGTAATACTGGTTCACTGATAGGTTTGGACCTGGTTTGCAAATTCGATTGTGTTCTCAAGCATTTGTATACAATTGTGTTTTTATAGTTTTTTTCAAATGGGTTACTGATTCATTCACACAAGCTTGTTTGTATAATTTTCTAAGTAGTTTTATACTGTAATTTACCCAAAGTCTCTTTTTGACAAATTTATGAACAGAATGCTCAAGGAATCTTTTCAATTAGTCAAATTATACAGTGCACAAAACATTATTGTCTAGGAGTACGACAATCGAATATAAACATTTATATCACATCATATACTGTATGTATCAGTGAATATTTTCCTGCTGTTTCTCCTGCTTTTATTCATACATTTTAAAAATATATATACTGTATAGCACACAGTAAAATTTGAAAGCAAAGACTGCAAGTTAATTGCTATGTTTGGAATTTTGCTCATTAAACTTGTTGTTTAACATAATTTTGATTATCTTTTTTTTCTTCCTTTATGCATCCTGTTATAACAGATGGGTTGGGTTAGATCAAGAGGTAAAGGGTGCAAAACTGTGTGTCCCTTTTGAAATATACAATAAAGTTATTGTTTTCAAGACGGTTCTGGTGGTTTACTTTAAGGATTTGTTTTATAAAGGGTACAAGGGTTTAAAGGTGGCGAGTGTACGTGGGATGCCCATGGGTGCGTTTGGGGCTGCACCGCTAGCTCTCTTTGGGTGTGTAATTCTCTGAAAACCCTCTTTGTACATCCTTCTTCAGTCTGTCACTCATGCCTCGTTTCTATTCATTAGTGTACCAGGCTCCTGGGCATGAAATTGAACATTTTGGGGCAAGCCAGTTCCACTAGTGC
The DNA here is from genome assembly GCF_016835505.1 of Polypterus senegalus. Classification (NCBI taxonomy): domain Eukaryota; kingdom Metazoa; phylum Chordata; class Cladistia; order Polypteriformes; family Polypteridae; genus Polypterus; species Polypterus senegalus. The sequence continues at coordinate 40,987 of NW_024380789.1, read as the reverse complement.
CACTTCCCAGTCTCAAGGTTTTATTGTCTTACCCAAAAAGTTGAATATTAAAGTCTTATTTATAATTGTTACCTAGAAAAGTTAAACCACTCTTTGACTTTAGATATTTTTCTGGCCTCTCAACCCTGTCTTTCACTTCTGAAGTCTTAGTCCCCTAAATACATTTTACCAATTATTACGCTTGTTTTTATCAAGCCTCGAGGTTAGAATTTGACGCACCCATAGTATCGTGGGCTTGGCTTTTTGCACCTTCTATTAAAATTTCTAATTTCATCACCCAGCACCAGTCAGAGACAGGTTTGATTCATTTTAAAAAGAGAGTCAACGGAGCACAGGTCCCATCTGTAAATCACTGTCATGTTTCTGAATACACTTTGACTTTGAAACCGTGACATGATCACCCGCTTTCTGTGCTATTGTGAGTAGGTCTTCGTCTGCCCTACCATAAGACTGTTTTCCAAACAATTGGAGCATTTTCAGAGTCAGCATCTACAGGTCTGTTTTAATCGTGGTGTGTAAACTGCGGTTATAACTCGCAGTAGAACTAGACGGGACATCTATATACCCAAACCATTGCATAAAATATTTAAGATTGACTTTTAAGGTGTTTTTGAACCATTTTACTTGTTGGCCCGCATCATTGGTTCGTGACAAAATGCTACATGTTCTGGTCTTAGAGGCTTTTGTACCAATGTGTTATAAAAAATTTTTTACACTGGCCTGTGTGTAGCTTTTTAGGAACCTGGACCCCCTGTTCAAAGATCAGACTAAAACCCAGAGAAACTGGTTCATTTTATTTATACAGCTCCCAGCATATTTTGAGAGCACATTATCAGCGAGTAATAGCATTTATCCATCATTGAATTTTGAGGCTGTACATCTCGCTTAAATCTACTTGCTATTGGTGATCGTTGAAACAATTGTCTCTGCTCTCTTGAACTTCAGCTGTGCTTTGTTTATAGTATACTGTAAGTGTATTGTTCACCATTCCATTCCAGTCATTTTTGCTTGACTTTTTCTTTTTCCAGATGATTTGTATACGACGATGGCACAGTGAGAAAGATTGTTCAACTTCATGCTTGAAGAAGTCCTGCAGACCTGTGTATTTCAAACACTTGTTGGCCAACGTAGTCATAGAGCGGGATTGATTTTAATATGCATTGTAAAGTCTGTTGTAGCTACGTGGTCTGCACCTGTGTAGATGTATAATGGGTCTTGATTTAGTGCGCCTGTGCCCGAATTTGGTGGATGGGCGCTCACACTTGTCTTTACCAGAATGCATCCTGAGGAAATATAACTCAGGTTTCCAGCATCTGCTCTATGTATTCGGTATTTAAAGATTATTACACACGGTGTTTTCGGCTGAAGTTAAAGCCTGTGTGGATTAAGAATTGTGAAACAGAGTAAAATCTATACCTTAACTGTCTGAAAACAGTTTGTTGCCGAAGCAACACTTTCACGAGCAAGACCATGCAACAAAGTCCAAATAAGATCTCGGACAGCAGCTTTTGAACCTATTCCCACCACCATTACTGTTATTTTAAAACCAATATTAATTACAGAAACCTAAGCAAATTGTATTATCCAAAACAGATCTATTTATGCTAGAGTATTTTCTGTCGGCTAATCCGTTAGGTTTCTGCCTTGCTGTCAGAGAACCTGAGACTGCAGCCAGAACAAGAACACAGTCCCTACGTCTAGCGTGACATAATGCAACCCAGGAAGGTTTTCTCCTTTATTATATCTAATAGATTCATTATGACCATATTATTGTCAATATTTGGGGTTTCTATGTATGTTTAGCCTGTTGAATTTAGTGGAAAACGTATGGAATGCCGTTGAGAAACAATATACATACCAGAAGGACACATTTGTAATATAAACTAACCATGTACATAGCTTATTTGGCGCTCAAAAGTAATAAGAGATAGACTTGTGTCCCAAAAGGCTTAAAATGCACTCTTGTTTTCGTAGTAAGCTATCAAGATTGATGTGGACAGATAGCTGAATTTGAGCAGGGAGATACCCATTGATGCACACGCAAAACTGATCTTTGTTTCCGTGGGAAGAATGGCTTGAGGTGGGACGGCTCGTCCCAAAACAGAGAAAAATAGGGCTTCATATAATTTAGTAAAATATAAAATATATAAAGTATTTATTGTCTAAACATTTTTGTTATTTTTAGGTGTATTACCGACTCACTACGGTTTAATCTGTTTTGAATTTTCATTTCTATGTACTCATATGTATACATTTTCTTGTGTTTTTGTTTCTTTTCAAGGAATTGTACAATTAAGTCAGTGTGATTATTTTATTTATTGCTTCTCCAGCTTTATTCATACTTTTAAACAATTTAATGTATAGCAAACAATTTGTAAATCTAAAAGTGAAGACCAGATCTTATTTTTATGTTTGAATTTTTAAAATTTGTTGTTTTTGGGACACTTGACATCTCTTTTTTGAAACATTGAACAAAACTTGTTGTTTTAAAACACTTTTGCATCTGAAACATGCCCTTGGTTTATAAAGGGCATGGTTTTTAAGGTGGCAAGGTAACGGATGCCTGGCAAAAGCCAAGTCATTCCTTGGTGTAATAGATCTCTAAACCTTTTTTGTACATCCAATTTGAAAGTTATTGTTTTAAATGACTTGGGCATATGTCGGCTTTAAAGGGCATGGTTTTTACATGGCAAGGGCAACGTTTACACCTATGGGTGTGTTTGGGATGCACTGCCAGTTTTCTTTCTCCTGATGTGTCCTAGATTCTCTTCAAACCTTCCTTTGTAACATCCACTTGAAAGCTACTGTTTTAAACACTTGGCATATGCCTTGCTTTATAAAGGCATGGGGTTTTGCATATATAGTAAGGCAATGGGATGCCCCTATAAGTGTTTAAACAAGCAACCCTTGGGTGTGTCATAGATTCTCTAAATTTTCATGTACATCCTCTCGCCGTCTACACCACGCCTTCAGCCTCTGTACACACCCGCGCTGTATAGATAGGAGCAGGATGTCCGTCTGCCCCATTGATGACCTCTCCACTTTATGACACCCTTATAGGCTCCCTAAAAGGGTCCGCCTCGATCACAAAATGATCAGCCTCAGTTTTAGCATCATACAGATCGGGCCGACCATTTTCCTTGCGCACGACTGACAAAAGGTCCGAGCGCCGGGCCGAAATAGAGCACCCGATAACAGGCAGAGATTGAGCGCTGGGGAAATGCCCATGAACCAGGTGGCAGGTACCGGAATGCTAAGGGGGGGGACATACACCTGTCAAAATCTGATGATGTATAATAGTGACGCTCCTATACTACTCATGTTTCAGTCCCACTGAAGCGAAATTTCTACATGTTTTAAATCAAATGGAACTACTTGGGTAGAGAATTACCTTCTTCCTTCAGCCTAAACCCATGTCAATTCCACCCTCATTTAATTCCACTCTTTCAAAAATTTTGCTTTCCCAAACTACCCCTAGATCTGATATTATTTGGGTGGATGCCGCAGGTCAAAACTGGTTGATATCTTGCCTCGGCTGGTCTGGCACTCTGTGCCCCTGTACAGCTAGTTAGTGCCTTCGATTATTATCCCTACCCCTTCACACTCTGTATCACCCCACCCCAGCTCACTTCTTCCACAACCTGCTCCCTCCCAGACTTTCCTCCAGCTTCTGCACGGCCCAGGAGAGTACAGGTATTGATTCTATAGGAGTTCAGAGTGGTCCTGGGATGTTTGTAAAGCAAGGACTAGGTAGTGTTGATTTGAATTCATCATACCTCAGATTGCCATTAATAAAATGTTGACTGATTAATTACTTATATTATAAACCAGCAGCGTTTTCCTTCTTTAATTTTACTAGAAATGCTATAGAAGGTATTCATGAACAATTAGATCAGATTCTCAATGACTCTTGGCACCGTTTTGGCCCTGATATGTTACTTCTGCCGGAGGAATAAAAGGTGGAGTATGTGCTATGTTTTGGTGATGCTTGTTGTACATATATCCCTAATACTGGGGTAACCTGATGGGTCCATTACTCGAAAGCACTAGCCAGCCGCCTCTAACATCTCTTTCCAAATGAACTTGCCACTAACTTCAGGTATTTGGACTTGGGATCGATGGTCTATATCCACCTTTAGTCAGTAAATAAAGGATAAAATCAGTATTTATTTCTATAGTATTCATTGTCCTTTTTGCATTTCTATCGGATGTTGCATTGTTCCTCTTATTCGCTATATAATATCCAAATATTTCACTGCTTCTATAGCCAAGGCCTATATGCTACATGAGGAACATATGCTCCAAACTGCCCTCAGTTTCCTTATCCCTTCCCTCTCCCTCCCTCCTTCTTCCCCATCCCTTTACCTCCGCTTGAATTTTCTACTCATTTTATCATGCCCAGATTGATAAAAAGGGGGGAAATGGAAAATAAAATCAGTTATTGATCAACTATGTGCGTGGACAGGCCATTTAAAAGTCTGTCTTATGCATAAGTGCAGCTTCTGTTTTCCGCCGCCTTAAAATTGTGTAACTACTGATCCAAACAAAATTATTGTAGGAAGATGTAATAGTCTTGAAATTCTTGTGCAACTAAAGTCATAAGGTCAATTTCTTGTTTAGCATTTTAAAAGATTTAGGACACAATCACCTCTCAAGGAGATGAAGTAAGCAGGTGTCCTAGGGACTGTGCTTCTCTATTGGCTCTTTACCTTTTGCCTGGTGTGTATTAATAAAACATTTTTACTAACTTTAATTATATTCTGTCTCTCAGTCACAAGAATGACATCTAGGAGAAAAGTGTCCAAGCAAATCCTGGTATATAGATGGTCAACCTTCATCCTCACACTAGCTGGAAGAATTAACACTGTTAAGATGAATATTCTTCCAAGCTCCTTTCTTTTTTCATTTCAAAACATCCCAATATACATTAATAAATCATTCTTTAAGCAAATTAGATCTAAGAATAATAAATCCAATTTATTTGGAATTCAAAACATCCACGCATCAAAAGAGCGACCCCATAAAGACAAAAAAAGGCGGTATGGCTCTACCTAACTCCAGTTTTACTACTGGACTGCAAACATACAGGCGACAAGAACCTGACACAAATAGAAGAACACAGGCTTGGACCGCATTAAAGTAAAACTCAGTACTTCTTTTGTATCTTGCTCATGGCCCAATAAACACACTTATCGGCAATACACTATTCCAATTAGCTCCACCCACTTAAAAATCTGGGAACCAATGTAGAAAGCATTTTAAGACAGAGAAGCTTCTATCTGTGGCACCCTGCAAGAGAACCAATTTTCAACCTTTCACATAAATATGTAGTTTTAATATCTGGAAAAAGAATATAACTTGTTTAGAGATCTTATATAGACAACGTCTTTGCATCCTATGAACAATTACATTCCAAATTTAACATTCCAGCTACATTTCTTTCACTATCTTCAAATCAATCATTCTGACAAAAACTATTTTCTGGCTAGGAATCATTGAGGAGGTTCGCCGCTTTTGCATTTCCCGTCCATAGGCTAACCACAGCAATACCCAGAAGGGATCGCGCCCTCTGGGTTCCCCTTCCCCACCATCACCCTTGACCAGATGCTGGGGTCAATATACTGGGACCCTTTAGATTCAGCCCGAGGACATAAATATATATTAGTCTCACGATGTGTTATCTGATACCAGAGGTTGTTCCCTTTGCGCCGGCTACTTACAAATCGCACGGGAACCAGTAGGGTCTTTGGACGAGGTGGTATCCCTAGAGAAGTCCTGTAACGGACCTAGGGACCTTTACTGGAAATGTTCAAGGAAAACGTCAAGTTACTAGATAAAGCACTAAGAACCGCCGGTGTACGGATCCTCAAAACTGATGGTTTAGTAGAGAGATTCAATCAGACTTTCAAGTAGATGCTCGTAAGGTGGTCAGCGAGGATGGAGGAATTAGATCACAATCTCTCCCCATGTCCCATTTGCTTGATCGGGTAGTTCCACAAGCCTCCGACGGCTTTTACCTTCAAGTTATTATATTGACGTATACCCTGGGGAATATATTGACATCTAGAATGAAGGCTGGGAAGGAGAGGCCTTCCCGATAAATATACTAGATTATACGCACAGTTATGTGTGATAGATTTGGGAAAAATTAGACCAATTCTAAAATGTCATATGGAAGAAGTAAAAAGCAGCACAGACTGGCCTTATGATCATGGCCTGACCTCCTGGGAGTTCTGTCTGGGGATCGTCACAGGCTGATTCCCACCTCCACATTCCAAATTGCTCACCCACTGGTGGGCAAGGCCCCTAAGTGAAATTAAGGAGAGGAGTGATTGTTGATTATTTGGTGACCAACTCAATCATCGGTCGCTTAGCTATGTATCATGAACTTGCTGATCCTCCTCCAGACAGCCCCGCCACTTCAGCGTAGAAATTATCATCCAGACAGAGACAGGAGCGTGCATCGAAGGTCTCATTCTGAGGTGGCAGGAGTTTAAAACCCTATTCAGACCTCTCTGCTGCGGCGATACTGACCTGAGCTGGGGCGTCCAGAGCGCCCTAGACTTAGCAAAAAGCTGAGGAGTGATTGAGGAAAGTTTTAGTTCCTGGCCCAAGTCCCCTATTGTCTGACTGTAAGCCAGACGCAGCAATCTGAGGTTTTGTAATGATCTCCGTCGCTTAACTAGGTAAATCAGTCCAAGGCTTATCCATGTGGACAACCTCCAGAAGCTGGGACAAGATTCTTGACCACCCCCACACATGAGATGAAAGGGTACCGGGCAGGTTCCTTTATCGGAGTCCACAAGGTCAAGACCACTTTGTATGGACACTGGCAGTACCGTGGTCCTTTCCATTCGGGTTATACGGGCCCTGCCACTTGCAGCATCTGTGGACAGTGCTCCAGCCTCATACGCGCATAATGTTGGTCACCTGATGACATCACATCTATTCCAGCATGAAAGTACATGCAGCAGATCAAGGTGAGTAATAAGTGATACTAGAAAGGCTTATTTCAAATCAATCCCAAGAAATGTTTTGTAGGGACTTGAGAGAGGATCTAGATATTTAAAGCCTGGTGGGCTGGGGTACTGGGAAGTTTCACAGTGTTCAAAATTAAACGTCATTTGAACTGGCCTGTCCGGGCGAAACAAGAGGCAGGTTCAAGGATTTCGTCACATTGGTACCACCGTTTGTACTAGGTTCTCCGAGAGAGGGTGCCTTGAACTGACTGTAATGAAGAAAAAGAGCCCCAACCATGTGGGTAAGGGTCTGACAAGACAGGAAACTGCAGATTATGTTACTTGAAAACATGCTCTGACTTCAGCAACTATATTGCTAACTCTTCTGCCATTTATCCCAGACCGGACACTTCGACACAGCTCTGGAGCCGTTGAGCCATAAAGGTCTATGAGCAAGGAACATCCCACCCATCGGGAAACCAGTTGGATCGGGGACCCAGTGCAGTGGGTGGGAGAAGGAAGCTTCCTGCGGTTAAACAGCACTACTCAGTTGCGTAATTGGTCTGGAGGAAACCAGGCACTACTCATTGCCTATTCAACACCCAATGTCAAAGTTTGGTCATACAGCACTGGGCTACTGAGGGACGTTGTGGTCATAGGAAAAATTCTGAGACCTGAAAGAAGCAACGTCCACCGAAGGTTTTCTATGCAACTGCCAGTGCTTGAGAGGATCTGCAGAAAGAAATATCAGAAACTCTTTAAACTGGCATAATCCCACTTAAACCCAAGACATTGATAGTCACAAAACTGTTAGACTGGGCAAATGAGTACATAATAGCAAGAGTAGGCGACCAAAGTGCTTGTAGTGTTTTATTAAACAATCCAACGCTCAAATTAAATGTGCAGTGCAGGTCTCTTCTTAAATACTAATAGATAACTTGATAAACAATGTCACTGTGGGATTGTTTTTAACAAAGCAATCCAATAAAATAAGTTAAAACCAAGGTTTAACAGTTCATACATAAAACCTTCATGTTTCAGTGAAAGCCTCCCTTCAGCAATCTTTAGCAGTCTCAGAGACTTATTTAGGTCTCCCCAGCAAAAGGAGATGATCAACTAAAGAATGGCCTCAACTCACTCATGTCTGTAGCCCTAGTCCTTCGATCCATGAGGACCAAACCAAGCCCACCCCTTTCTCACACCGACATTCTAGAGCTTCAGCAGGAGCCCACTGTGTGCCTCTAAGCCCAACCCATGGGACAACCCTGCCAACTTTGCTCTCTGTTTCTTTTTTTTCTTCTTGGCAAATAACCTCTGTATCCTATTCTCGCCCCTCACTGTCTGACAGCCTCAGTGTCTAATTTCACACCTTTGTTTACTAATGATTGATTCATAATATGGCTGTCTGGCACATGACTGTGGCCTTGCGACTCATCACATCCCAGGGGTCACTCCTCCACGCTTACCATGTGCACCTGTTTTCAGTAAAACCTGCACACTCACAGGACTCCTTAACTGGCATCACCACAATTGCCGCATCATATACTGTACATGAAGACTCCTGATGTAATTACTGTCAAAAAGAGTTGCCAAAGTAATGAGTAACAATGGTTTAATATTTTTTAATTTGATAAATTTGTAAAAAGTTTCAAAATCTACTACTGTTATTCTTAGGGGAATTGATGCGGGGTGTTAAATTCTATATGATTATGTATGAGGGAGATAGAAAAGAACTATCAGAAAAAATGTATTGATGAATACAGCATTCTAAAGATTGTTACTTACATACTCCTCTCCAATCTCTACACTGGTTCTATAAGAGAACTCCAAGCATTCACAGTTAGTGCCAAAGGCTTGTTTGAGTCGTTCAGTAGGTTTGCTGTTTGTCTTCACTCTTTATTCATATTAGAAGAAAAAGTGTTCTGGCCACTTTTTGATTTTCGGAACAAGTAAAAATTGCTAGGAGCCGTAACTGGCCATAGGGAGGAATGATCATATGTACCGTGCCGCTTTTACGGAAAAACATTGTGCTAAGGAGCATTATTTTATTCGCCCTCGGTTGTCGCTTTTTAACCCGACATTGTCTTGGCAACATATATTGATTGTTGTGCAAATACTGATCATTATTCATGAGGATATACCTAGCTAGTAGGCAGTTTAAAAAGGAAGTGGTAAAAGGATATAGTTTTATGATCTATGTTTGTTGACCTCCAGACGTGGTTTCCTCTTCCAGGAGCCCTAAGCCCAGTCCATGCTATTTTTGTGTCTCACTCATATATATATATTACATATATATTATATATACATACACACAGTGAATACACAGTACTGTGCAAAGTGCCCCAGGCACATTAAAATGAAAGGTTTACAACTATCAAACAATTACGCTAATAGATATGTGTAAATAAAAAAAAAAAAAAAAATTGAATAATAGTATCAGTTCCATCGGCCCTCAGGAATTATACAAAAAAATAAAAATCAGCTGGCATCTTACTCTAAACATCTTGAGAACTTCCATGCTTCTTCTGGTAGACTTTGCATGTCTTGCTTGCCCTGTCTCCAGTAATCCTAGGCAGCTCTGATGATGCTGAAATCAGGGTTCCGTGGAGGCCATATAATCGTTGCAGGACTCTTGTTTTTTATTTTGCTGGAAGATAGTTCTGAAGGACCTTGGGTGTGTGTTTGAGACATTGTTCTGTTGTTGAGTAAAACTGAGACTGATCAGGCACCTCCATCAAGAAGATGAAATATGTGTAGATTCATATTTTTTTTCAGCACTGAAGTTCCCATTATTTCCTACATATAAGAATCACTAACCCATTCTCAATTTACAAAATGGCTATGATTTACTGTCGGTGTAGTACATACTCTGTATGGCACTTTGCTGTGAAATTAAACTGGCCTACAGTTTGAGCCAAAAATATACAGCCCAGAGTAGAGTACAATCATTGTTCAGCACTTTAGTCTTTGTGTCTTTTGTGCATTGATAAATCTCATGGCTTTGTTTCCACTTCTTTGCTTGAATAACTTTGTGGCAGTATTTTACATGAAGACCACTTGACAAGACTCTCTGGTAGACTGTACGGCTTTTTGTGAGTTCAGGAGCTGATAGCTGTGCTGTAGATAGTTTAAAGCGTCCGAAGTCTGCCGTACCACATTGTTGATACATGATCTTCCTGGTCTCTCGCTAATTTGACCATTTAGTGGTGCTTCATTGAAGAGCTTGGACAACACATCTGGAAACACCTGTCTGAGGCAAATCTCTGCTTGTGAGAGAGAGCATAACTGATGCAGAAAGACCACCTTGTTTATTATTATTATTGCTCACTCACACCATGGTGTGAGAAATTAATTATTTAAAGGTTAAAATTGCTACACCCTCATCTTGTAGTTTGCTCTTTGCTGGTTATCTTTGCTTAACTGTGCACTTAGCTATATACCAACAAAAGTTTTATTCAAAAGTGAAGTTGATACTTAATGTTTATTTTTGTTTTAAAGAGATGCAATTTTCTCTCTTTAATATTTTATTTTACATAAAATAAATGTTTGAAAATCTGAAATGTGCTCTTTCCATTGACTCACCTAAGTGAAGAAAGTAAAAATAACAAACATTTAAAACTAAACATAAACTAAATATTAAAAAAATCTAGGGCCATAAGACATGGTCGTTGTTTGTTTTTTTTTTCAGTTTACTCCATCCTTAAATATCTTTGTATTAGGATACCTGTAAATCATCTTGGTATTAGTTACTGCCTTTGGTACACAATTGTTGGGTACAGGATAGGCATAAGAAAGGTTTTCCATCTGGCAGCTAATATACAATATGTTAACCGTATTTGCTAAGCAAATTATACACAAAATTGTTTATGTTTTTTTCTCAAGAACATAAATGTACATTATTATTAGTTCTTTCTTCAGTCTGCATAAGTATGGAGTTGTCAAAATAAAGAAACAGACAATATCCCCAGTAACATACACAGTGTCTTTGAGTGTTTCTTTTATTTTGAATTTTGTCTGACCCTTGTTGACGTCTTTAGGCAGCATGAACTGCTTGTAGGTTTTGCTCCACAAGACACACACATGTATTTCCAAGTTGAAATGGTCTTTGTACTTCACTGTGACAATTTATTTATTTTCTATTGTTAGCATTTGAGTAGCTAAGGCAATGAATTGAAAGAGGAAGCAAGGTTGTAGAGTAGCTAGTATGTGACAACACAAAGCAAGTGTACTTTGATCAACAGATGTCTACATATAGCCACCCAAACAGTAAAAAGCAATAACACTTGCAAGTAAAACCCACTGACTAAACAATAGGGTGTCAAGATATGTAAAAGACAATAATAAAGAATGACAAAATGTGAAATATGAAAATAATTTGTTTTACTTTTGTAGTAATTTTCCATCAAAGCCCTTAGTGAGCCTTTAATTTTTAGATTGTCATTGTAGAATAATTTATCAAACAAGCAAAATGAAATATAACAGAACATTTAAGCTATTCTTATTAAGATAATGGTTTCATTTATAAACTATTTGTTAGGGGAAAGTATATTCAATGACAATTTTTCATAAAATAATGTACACCTCTACAGAACATACGACTCTCAAACCACAGTTGCGAGGACTGAGAACCTCCCTAGGAGACAACAAGGATCTGGTCCATCACAGGACCCATAATAATACGCAAGTATTTAATACAAAATGTATATATTATATTGACACGTTATTAACAGCATTAATAGGAAAAGAAATGTTCTTACTGCCATCATGCAACTTCAAGAAGCACATCCTCTTATGCAGACCTGCCAATCGGGTCAATTAGTCAGCTATAGTAATATTATAGTATTTCCTTATAGCTCATATTTATAAAAAAACAAGTTAGTAATTAATATTTTAAAATGACAATGTACTCAGTATAACATGATCATTTATACATCCGTATTCACTCACATCAGTTTATTTATTTATTTTGTCGCTGATGAATTGTGTTAATAAAGAGATGTAAACACATGGAGAACACTATGAGGAAAAGTCCAATTATAATGAAAGAACCCTGTTGTAACCTTTCAGACTACGCCATAGCATCATCCAATCTTCTCATTACTTCTAACTGGCATAATATTTTCATATAATATCTTTAAAGTTGTTAATTATTAATTGTTTTTCCAAACACTTTGCTTGTGTATTGTTCATGTCTTCTGCCATTTGACAAAGAAAAGGTGGATGATAAAGATGATGATGAAATGAAAACATTGAAATGTAAAAGCTCCATCAAACTACACACAACCTTTAAGTAATTTACAGTCAGACCCACGATAATTGCAGTATGCTGTCAAGTGACCTGTGTCATGTAGTTTGACATCCCCAGCTACTAGTCAGACCACTTTGTAACCAAGGCAGGGTCGAGTAGTGGGGAAGAATAATCTCTCAGTCTGTCAGTGATCTAGGACAGTGACAGCAGGTTGTCGCTGAAGCTGCCTCTGTCTGAGATGATATCATCTAGTGGATGCAGTGGATTTCTTTCATGATTGACAGGAGCCTGCCCAGCCCGCCACTCTGCACGACAAATGCTGTCAAACTGCCCTGCAGTTCCCTGCCCACACAGAGCCCGTCTTCCTCACTAGTTTGTCCATAGGTGTGAGGCAGTATCATCCTTCTTAAGTGCTGCTCCCCCAGCACACCACACCGTGTAGAAGAGGGCACCTACCACAACCACATCTGATAGAACATCCAGACCCAGATATAGATGTTGGACGGCAGTCGCAAGGAAGCAGTATTCGGCTCTGTCCCTCTTGCACAGAGCACTGCGCATTACAGTCCAAGTCCATCTATCATCCAGCCACCCCAGAATTATATGTTCAGGTGTACCCTCTGCACACAGCCACCTCTGATGAGATCATGGGACCCTAGGAGGGCCTGGTCTCTAGAATCCACCACCACCAGCTCCTTGGTTTTAAGTTGGTGTTCAGGTAAGTGGTTTGAGTGGATGAACTTTATTTATTGGTTACATATGCAACTTTAGGGATGCTTGTGACATTTATAGCTCTAATAAAGCTTTAATAGCAGCAACTAAAAAAATCGTTGAAAAAGAGGATTTAACTGAACTATACCCATCACACTTCAAAATTAGGTTACTTGCAGGTTGTATGCATTGTACCTGTAAATGTCACAATTAATTTTACCAGCCTTTCACATGCATGTGTACAACATATAAACCTGTAATGCAAAATTAACACGTCTTCATCAAGCATAGAAAATACCCAGTTCTTTGACTTTTCTATTTTATGTCATTTTGTATTGTTATGTGTAGTTTTGAAATAGATCAGCAAGAATTTAGCTAAAAATAATCAAAATGAGGCTATACAAATTTGAAAGAGGTAGATATAAATTAATGAAAAAAAATAAAATAGGAACATTTCATTGTACTGTACATTGTAATTGTTGCATTATACTACATTTGGATGATTTTTTTGTCTCTTGCATAGTAATGTGGGAATTTAAACTAATGCACTAAAATATAATAGAAGCAACCTTCTGGTCCATAAAATGGTTGCTAAAGAATACTTTATTAATTAATGCATAGAACCTTAGATGTTCATGTTTTGTGGCATCAAATGTGTAATGTTTCAGTTAAAATAATCTTTTCTTTTTTTTTTTCCTGGCCTAATACTCTTTCATTACAAAAATTAATACAGTGAGAAAACAACAAAAAGTTATGGGATAATGTTGGGAGTTAGCTCAAAAAGATGAAAACACTTCTCAGTAACTACTAGTATTAGTACAATCTATAACAGAACAAGATAGGGACACTTTGCACAAAGAACATTGCAAAAATCTCTCCATAAGGCTTTGGTTAATGATGACCGACAGCATTAAGAAGTTCATCCAGATTTTTTTGTTACATATTCATGCTAGCTGGCAGGCTATTCAAGGAATCAAGTCACTGTTATGTTTCTGAATCATCTTGAGATGATGTTTACTATGTGAGTTGGCCCGTTATTCCTACCAAGTATCTACAGAAAAAAAATAATTGTGCCCATAAAGGGAGGCTCATGGTCACTAAATAACCAGGGTTAGGTTATCCATCCATCTTCTAACCCGGCCAGAACTGAATAGGTCACGGGGGTCTGCTGGAGCCAACCTACACACACTATTAGGCCAATTTGAAATCGCCTAACCACCTAACCTGCATGTCTTGATTGTGGGAGGAACCGAGTGCCCGGAGGAAACCCACGCAGACACGGGGAGAAGAGTGCAAACTCCACGGAGGACCCGTAAAGGAACCCGGGTCTCCTAATTGCTAGGCAGCAGTTATTAATGATTGGCGCCACCGTGCCGCCCTTAGGTTAGTTAGTGACTTTAATATCTTTATTAATGCTTTGGGCCCAGTGTTTGCTAATGGAATAACTTTGCCTATTTCATAAGTGGGAGTACTAGCTGTAAATCCAAAACACCTCAAAAGGAGTGGAGTATTGAATAGTGAATATTGAATGCTTTAATTACATTGAAATTCTCAAATCGGAATGCACTGGAAGTTTGTTGTTTTTAATTATTTATTGAACACCTATGCAAACAAAAACAACTTCGAGGATCAAGAATCATTGCTGTAACATTGGGATATCAGCACTGACCCCAATGGTCCCCACTTTCTGTAGGTACTAGCCCCCAACCAATTTAGTATTCCAAGTGAAGAAAGGCACAATATAATCTAGAATCTGACTAACAACTACATAACCAGAACAGAACATGTGTTGCAGAAATAAATGCGTCGCATGTTATTAATAATGTTGTGCCAATTGTCTTATACCACTTGATGGCTTAGTATTGTTCATGCGGCTATGATCCCAACTTGTCTTCCTTTAACAATAAATCAGGACTAGCTCAGTCGCTTTTTATAAACTTTTGTTTTGATTATTTCATTTTCTCAGCTTGTCATTTTACATGTAATTTATTGACCCATCACCCCGCGAGCCATTAGCAGGTATTCCTATGTATACACAATGCTTCAGTAAAAAAACAAAGAAAAACTGCAATCAAAATGTTCTATAATTAGAAATACAATTATTATGTGGAGGTTTTATATTATTCCCCTATTTTTTCCTTTGTGCCCATTTCTAGATGATTATAAATTATCAGGGGGTATACAAATAATTAACACGTGCAAGTGAACAAAATAAAATGTGGAAAACTTTGTAAAGTTGAAGCATCTTCTAAAGTATAAGTAAGGTAATTCAATATCAACATTAAACTCAATAGGGTAATTTATTGTGTTTGATGGGTAGTTTTACTCACTGTCATTAAATATGTATCCTAGAAATGTAACAAGGTTCCATATTTTAGACACCTTCATTTAGAAAAATGTTTCTAAATATTCTTCTGGATATTTGCATAAAAAGTGAGAAGAGTTTGTATGATCTTTGTATGTTTTCAAGTTTTTTAAGTTTTTTTTTCTGGGTACTCTTCAAAAATTCAATTAACCCAAGCACATGTGCTTATGAAAAGGTCTTCCAGTATTAGAATGGGCCCTATATAGAGCTTATTTCTAGCCTTTCACCCTCTGCTACTGGTCCCAAACAAACCCTGGATTACAAATTCTGAGAATTATGTCTTCTGCTTCCATTTTCTCTTTGTTCTTTAACTGCCTATAGCTATATGTTCCTCTCATAGCTGTTGTTCTATATTGGGGCATCTTACCGAAACCAGGCAGGCTACTTTGATGCTGTAGCATGACACAAAATTCTGACATGGTGGTGACAAAACCATTTTGATAAATGATTTAAATCTGTCGGTAAGGTTTTGAAAAGTTATTATTTTGTTGTTTTATTATATATACAAAATAATGGAAGAAGCTGACTTCATACACAAAGGATGCTGAAATAATGAACTATATTACATCACTGACAAAAAGCCCACAGAACAAATGCATGTCAAAATGAGTGCTGCGAAAACGTGCTGGAGAGAGGAAGAATGCAAACAGTGACAAATGCACACACACAAAACCCCTTGTTTGCCTTGTCTCCTAGGAAAGATATTTTTAATAAAAATAATTTAAATGAAATGAAAACAAAGGATACGAAGGAGGTGAAAAACACTATACACAAATGAAGAAAAACAAATAAATAAATGGTTAACCCTACGTACACTTTCTGGCTTCTTTTTTATGTGTGGGACTTACAGTAAATATATAAAGCTGGCACCTGTCCTTATGTGTCACTGTTGTCACAGGTCTCACCCTTAACTCTGGGTATTTGACTTGGACATGAGATGGTGGTAGGTCAGAAATCCATATCATGTTATAAGTAAATATTCTAAGATTTGTGACAAGTTGGTGTAGGTTATTTGTATATTATTTTCAAAATGAAATTTACATTTGTGTAGGCAGGAGAGACTTTTTTTTTTTTTGGCTGATCAGCTTTGTTAATTCTCCTGCTCAAATGGATAATATGTATCTCACCTTAGTGGCTTGGCCATCTTCTTTCTCCTCAGCCACTACTACTATTGCCTCACAAGGCAAGACATTTTTTTCATCCTGTCATTGTTTCAAGTTGTAAACTTAAAATTTATATATACATTGCAAAACCTGTTTATTCCATTATAATCATAATAAATTGCACATCACTAATAGTGTCATTTACTGGTTGCACGCAGTTCACGCCATAAAGTTCATTAACAAGTACACATTACCATTAAGATACTAATGCATTCCTTTGGTTTATGTACACTTGCATGGCTTCTGGTGAAACAATAAATTACTGTACATGTAATGATGCTTTTCAAAGGTCTTACATCTGATTAATATTCTATCTCCAGTACTACTTGTACATCTCTAGCTCTGGAAGGAAAAATATCCTCGGCCTTCAAAAGCAGCTGGCCATCACAATTATGGAACTTGCAGGTAAAAAAATCTTTAACCTGTTCGTTATGTTCACAAATTGTCCACCAAAATGAAATTAGTTTTTATATTGTGATATTAATTTCCAGGAAAAATTTTTAACCAAGCATGCCTAAACTAATAAACTGCATATTACCGCTAGAATTGCAGGTGATGTAGCATATTTTGCTTTTTCTTAGCTATTGTTTTTATTTAATTTTTAATTTATTTTTTCCAGAGTAAGAGGATATGTGTGTACCAGGTTATGTACAATTTAGCTTCTTTTTATCATTTTTATGATCTTTTATAAATAAGTTAATTCTTCAGTCTCTAAATGTTCTTATTCAAATTAAGAATTTTAGGCTTTGCCACTTCTAGTTGTGCTTCTATGAATTCCTTCTAGTATTCCCACAAGGTTTTGACTTTTGTCTGTTTAATGTTTTTTGTCTCGTTTAGTATTTCTAAATATTCTGTCACTTCCTTTCCCTGACATATAGAATAATACCAGTTACTTTCTTGTATCAACGTATTATTAAAGTCCACCCTTTTGTTTCATAAAAGCAATGTGGAAGGGGTTTGGTTTCCTGTCCACTTCTTGATTCCCCTGTGTAACATGGTTACTGCTTTGAAAATATTTTACAATTTTGAGATTGACACAGTGGTTTAGAAAGAGGAATGATGGATAATAATATAAAATAACAGGCAGCAATATGAAATTTCTCAGATATTTATTAGTGTTAATAGTAGAGTTGTTGTTGTCATGTGCTCAGAGTAATAATGAAATTTCAATTGCACACACCCCAACCAAATGTTGCTGTACTCTCTCTCTCTCATTTACTGCTGTCAAAACGCCAGGAAAGGAGCAGATCCATGAAGCATATTAAATGTGTAAATCTGTTCAGTATTCTAAACCCGTACAGAAAAAGTGATATATTGTACTACAATATATTAAATTTAAACAAATGTTTAAATTAAAATTAAAAAAATCTAACACTTACTTTTGCATCAATCCTAACCAAGCATATGACAAAACATTTTGAAAATACAATTTGTAAGAAATATTAATTTGCCATTATAACTGTATTCTCAACAGAACCTCTATAGGGGTTTAGAAAAACCTATTTTGAAAGACAATTTTAAATTAGTGTAAATCTGAATATACATAAAATGGTGCAAGCCACAAATGTAGACAAAATCTTCTATCATGAATAGCCTATTATTACTGACTCATTTTGGTACATACAAAAAGTTCAGAATTCTTCTTGAAAAGCACAAAAGTTTCAGAGACATTAGTTAAAGCTGGTCCCACTCTGTTTTAGCCACCTCTATTACCACAACTGAATCCAAGCTGTTTTATATAGCTTTAAATTTTTAGATTACATAATATTGAATTTCATGTTCTTAGTTAGGACCCTTTTTCCACTTTAGTACATACTGAAAACATCAGTGTCATTAAACAGGACACAGTTAAGGGCAACATTATCCACACATTCAAATCAGCCCTTAGATGAAAACCAGCTCAGCGCCACCATCATGCACACACATTTGCAATTTGGAAGTTTTATGTCTTTAATGTAACAGAATGCTTGTTTGACTTCAGAACCTGTCACATTATGGGCTGACACCTTGTATAACGCACACTTTAAAGATTATTGTAGGGTTTTGAACAAAATTAAAAAGAAAAAGTATTTATTTATAAATGTGCTGAGATGTTTACAGGTATATATATGAACATGCTATATACATATAAAATTATTTTTAGTTTCATTATTTATAAATGTAACACATAACTGTGATAATTAAATAATCTTGGAATGTTTACCTGATAAAGTGAAAGAAATTGCCACCTACGAAACTAATTTATTCACTAACCTTTGAAAGTAAAAACCAAATTTAGAATCGTGGAAGTTTATCCAAGCAATTTTGGTGAAGGAGGAAGGCGTGAACTAATCTTTTAAAGGCAATTCATCCATAACAGGGCACACCCACAATCTACACTTACACTATGCTGGAGCTTTTACTTTCCAGTCATGAATGAACCTAGTAATATACATATCATTTTGGGAATGAGGGAAGCAAATAATAGAGTACAAAAATAAAAACAAAACTATCTAGACACAAGGAAAATCTGCAGTTTAATATAGTAATGGAATCATATCTCTAGCCTAGAGCTATTAGTCAGTCTAAAATGCCAATGATTGCGTTCATACCGATACCCTCTTAACCCTAAGTAGCCCATTATCAGCTTCAAGTAATCGTTTAAAAACGTTCCTGTATCACATAGTTGAAGTACACACACCTCCACAACAATACCTTCTTTGTAAGTGCCAGGTGTCAACTTCACACCCTAGTAATCAAATTGTTACAATATTTTACAGTTGACTCTTTAATCTTATAAAATGATTTGTGGTGTTTAACAAATTGTGACAAAACTTATTGAGTAAAATTTTAGAAGATTTCTGAGGAATATCCAAGTGTTATGCATCAATCAAAAGTCCCAACAAATACCTTTCAACAAATCGATGAACCCTCATTCCAACCGAGCAAACACGAGCTATAGGCTGAAAACTGGAAACAGCGTTACACCCGTCTTCTGATATTTAGGTATGCGCTTGCATTTTATTTCACAAAACAACAGCAACTATCTACAAGTGACAGATCAAAATGAGTCCAAGCACATTGTGTACAATGTATAAGTCATGAGATATCTTCCAGCATATTAGGGGAGCATGTAAGCCTGACAGGTTGTCTCCTCCTGTCCCTTCACACACTGGTTTCCTAGTCAGGTATTATTCATTGCTCTGACCCGGCCTGCCAACGTGCTGTTCATCACAGTATCTTTTTTTTTTTAATTAATTTAGCAATCATTCCATACAAATAAATCAATTTTTACAAAAGTAGGATTAAGAACAAGTCAACCCCTACCCCTGAGAGAGAGAGCAAGGCCAATGGAGTAAAACTTAAGGCTTGTAAACATAACTAAATTGATGATTTTGATAAGCCAATAGAGATGGATGGAGAAGAAAAGTGCAGAAATAATTGCTTCCTCTGTGCTTTTAGAGCTTATTCTAAAATATTACTCATTAGATCCTGTCATGTTTTGAAAAAAATGTGTACAGGTCCTCTAACTGAGTATCTGATTTTTTCCAATTTCAAATAGTATAAAACATCAGTTTTCCACTGATTTAAAAGAGAAGAGTTAGGATTATTCCAGTTTAGCAGAATCATCTACATGCCAAAAAGTGTAGTGGAATGCAATCACAGTTTGTTTGTCCTTCTCCACTTTAAACACATCTGGAAGAACCCGAACACAGCTGTTAATGGGTTAGGAGGGATTGTGAGACCAAGGCTGTCTGAGAGAGTAATTAAAAATGTTGGTCCAGAATGACGTTAATTTGTGTGCAGGACCAAAACATGTGACCCAGTGAGGCTGGGACTTGATTGCAGCTGTTCACAGGTTGGATCTTGCCCTGGACACATTTTTGGAGAGCTTTAGGCCAGACAGACATGTGCTCGGGTATATAATTTTGAGTTGAATAATTGTATGATTTGTTGCATATGGAACTCGAGTGAATTCTCTGCATTGCTATTTTCCACTCCTTTTCTGATATGTTGAGTGAGAGATCTTTTTCCCAATGTCCTCTTGGATCTTTGAAAGGGAGGGACTGTAAAATAAGAAGAAAATCAGGCAAGTTCTGTTTAACAAAGTTCCTGAATTTGAAGATAGTGAAAGAAATGTGTAGCTGGAATGTTAAATTTGGAATGTAATTGTTCATAGGATGCAAAGATGTTGTCTATATAAAGATCTCTAAGCAAGTTAATCCCAAATTATTTTCCACATATTAAAAACTGCATATGTTTCGGAAGGTTGAAAGAGGTGGTTCTCTTGCAGAGGTGCCACAGATAAAAGCTTCTCCATCTTAAAATGCTTTCTACATTGGTTCCATATTCTGAATGAGTGAAGCACAATTGGGTTATTAGTATATTGCCGATAACTTGCATTTATTGGGGCACAGAGCAGGGAATATAAAGAAGTACTGCAGGATTTTACTTCTATTGCGGACCAAGCCTGTGTATGTTCATCTATTTGTGTCCAGGTTTTATAGCTTTGATATTTGCTGCCCAGTAATAAAACTGGAAGTTAGGTAGAGCCATGCCACCTTCTGCCTTTTGTCTTTGTAGGGTCGCTCTTTGATGCGTGGATGTTTTGAGTTCCAAATAAATGAGGTTATTGTTGAATCTAATTGCTTAAAAATGATTTATTGATGTATATTGGAATGTTTTGAAATACAAAAGGAGCTTAGGAAGAATATTCATCTTAACAGTGTTAATTCTTCCAGCTAGAGTGAGATGAAGGGTTGACCATCTATGCAAGTTTTGTTTATTTTTTACATGCAGACAGCAAAATTTTGTTGATAAAGAGCTTTATGTTTACTTGTGATGTTTACCCCTAGGTATTTAAACTGTTCTGCAATGATAAAGGTAGGGTATCTAATCTAATATTATATGCTTGAGAATTCACTGGAAAGAGTACACTTTTATTCAGATTAATTCTGAGACCAGAGATCTTTTGAAATTCTGTGAGTGCTGTTAAGACTGCAGGCACAGAATTTTTGTGGGTCTGATATGTACAGTACCATATCATCTGCATATAGAGAATTTTCTGTTCCAGTCCTTCTCTGATAATCCCCTTTATCTGATCAGTATTTCGACAGTGTATTGCCAGTGGTTCAATGGCGATTGCAAACACCAGCGGTGACAAGGGGCATCCTTGTCTGGTACATGTTCTAGTTTAAAGTAGTCTGAACAAATGTTGTTGATACAAACTGAAGCTTCTGGATTGGTATACAGTAATTTAATCCATGCACAAATGTTTGGGCCAAACCCAAATTTCTCCAATGTAGTAAAAGGTATTTCCATTCAATCATGTCAAATGCTTTTGCATCCAATGATAATAATATTTCTGGGGTGTTTGATTTAGTTGGTGAGTATATTACATTAAACAGGTGTCAAGATTTGAAGATAAGTGTCACCCTTGATAAATCCAGTTTGGTCTTGTGATATTACTCTCATCCTTCTAGCTATGATTTTTGAGTATTTTCAACGTCATTATTCAAAAGTGAAATTGGTCTGTATGATGGCACATTGTAATAAGTCCTTATTTTGTTTTGGAAAAACGTTGATTAATGCTTGGCGAAAAGTTTGAGGAAGAGTTTGATTGTCTCTGGCTTCTGTAAATGTTGCTAATAGGAGGGGAGCTAGCTGAGCGGAGAATTTCTTATAAAATTCTGCAGGGTAGCCATCAGGGCCTGCTGCTTTCCCGCCTTGAAGTGACTTTATAGCATCTAGTAATTCTGATAATGCCAGAGGTTTATCCAGTTCCTCCGCACTAAAAGTATCTATTTGTGGTATCTGTAATGTATCCAGAAATGCATTAGATTGTGTGTTGTCTTCTTTAAACTCAGTAGAATATAAGGATTTATAGTAGTCTCTAAATGTGTGCATTATATTTTTTTGGTCGATGATTTTATCTCCATTCGTGTTGGTGATTACTGGGATTGTCATGCACTTCTTGCTTGTGAATTTGTTGAGCTAAAAGCTTATTAGCTTTCTCTCCATGTTCATAGTAATGATGTCTGGATTTATAAATTAATTATTCAGTTTCTTTAGTTGTTAAGAGGTTTAGTTCTGAATGCAGAGCCTGCCTTTTTCCTATGTAGAGCCTCGCTTGGAAGTCCTGGCATGTTCTTCATCTATTCTAGTAATTTTGCTTTTTAGCTCTGCTACTTTCTTGGTTTCTAATTTATTTCTGTGGGAAAGATATGAGATAATCTGTCCTCTTAAGAAGGCCTTAAGAGTTTCCACAAGTATTCCTGCAGAAATCTCTGAGGATGTATTTGTCTCTAGGAAGAAACTGATTTGTTTGGATATAAATTCTGTACAATTCTCATCTGCTAATAGAAGGGGTTGAGACGCCATCTGTAGGTGAGTGTGTGGGGCATAGTAATTTTAGCTCCAAGAGGTGCATGGTCATAAATAACAATAGCATCATATTTGCAAGATTTAATCTTAGGCAAGAAGTTATTATCTATAAAGAAATAATCAATCCTTGAGTAGCAATGATGTACTGGTGAGTAGAAAGAATATGTTCTTGAGTTTGGGTTTAAAAACCTCCAGGGTCTGATAAGTTGTGATCAGTTATAAACTTTGTAATTATCTTTGCAGTTTTAGATGTCGTCCCCCCTGTGATAGAAGTCCTATCTAAGAGTGGATTTAAAACACAAGTCCCCAGCCATTATAATTTTATGAGTGTTCACATTGGGAATGGTTGCAAATAAATTTTGTATAAATTCCTATATCATTACATTAGGTGCATAAACATTTATCAAAATCATTTTACAGTTAGATAAGTCTCCCATGACCATCACATATCTCCCTTCAGGATCCAATACTACATCTGATGCTACAAATGAGTACTGTTCTATGTATGAAATTCCCACCTCTAGTTTTCTTTTGTAAAGCTAGAATGGAACATTTGGCCAGTCCAGTCCTTTTGCAGCGGAACTGATCCTTGCTTAGTAAGTTGGTCTCCTGTAAAAATACTATTTTAGCATTTTAAACTTGTTAGGTGAGAAACGACTTTCTTTCTCTTTAATTCGTGATTCAGGCCTTTAACATTCCAGCTCACAAAGTTAACTGTCCCATCATGGAGACATTGATTCTGAATTTTTGATGTCATTTTATAGTCTTAACTGGAAGTGAGACAGCTTTACCTTAATTTCTTATTTCCCCAATAGTTGTTGCCATGCAGCTTATTATTACATTGGTAGTTATAATTATAAAGATTGAAAGGATAGATTAGTCTCCTTTAGGGTAAAAAATGTAAATGAAAAAATTAAGCACAAACATCTATAACTGTAATTAAAACATAAACAGATAGCGTCCGAGTAATAAAGGCGATGTATAATTATAAAAACCTGTATCTTAACAAATAGATCAAGCAGTAGGTTATTTATCCTTGCCATGTCATGACAGGCTACGACCTCACTATTGTTTTTCAGAATAGTATCAGGATCAGCTTTCTTAATTCCTTTTCTGCTTCTTCTTTGCTGGTGAAGACATAGAATTGACTTTGCAATTCCACTTTCAGTTTGCGCAAGATACAAGAGGCTGTATTTGATATTGGCTTCGCCGTAACCGCTGTTTGATGTAAACAAAGGCTGCACGTTTAGTAGCTGTTGCTGGAGAGAAATCAGGGGAAGATACGAATGTGGTTATTTTCATATACAGTAAATAACCACAGTAATCCCTCCTCGATCGCTGGGGTTCGTTCCAGACCCCCGATAGGTGAAAATCAGCCAAGTAGAAATCATATGTTTGTATGGTTATTTTTATATATTTTAAGCCCTTATAAACTCTCCCACACTGTTTATAAATATTCTCCTTTGAGTTATACAGCATAATCCCTTTGTATTCTCTTAGATATTAGGTAAGAGTCATTGAAGTTATGTATGTAAACACACTGTTTATATACAGTAAAACCTAAATATTATTTTAAAGATATCGAAGTGTCATTTACGATAGGACAGGCCACCAGCAATAAATACGTATTAAATGCAAGAAAAAATAGTATACAGTAAATGTGTGTACAGTGACACTAAGCGTGCGTACATGTACTAAGTACTGTAAGTAGAAAATTAATTATGGTTACTCACCAACAATGACATGATGACTTGTCCGATAACAATGGGTTTAATTTTACTGCACAACAAAGGAGAGCATTACAGCTCTTCCAAAGGAGCCACTTCAAGGCGCTTGTGTAGCACTGCCCGTTGTTCTTCTTCTGGCAGTCTTTAATCCAAATTCCTAAAAGCAGATTCCATCCCGACTACTGCCTTATTACATCCACTTACAACTCGTTTTGCACCCTGGTTAAAAGGACACTGCGCCGTAGATCTTATATTCCTTCCTACTTTTAAAATAAAAAGAATCGTAGCCTTCAACAAATCCAAAGCGTTTACCTTTTCGCAATTGTTAACATCTTCCAATTGCGGCAGGCACGGCCCCTGAAGCAGTAGCAGATCGTTTTGGAGCCATAATGAAGGGCTTGACTATGCCCAAAGATAAACACAAAAAGAGCACAACTCTTTACACAGCGAACACGTTAATGCTGAATGAGCGAGGACGAGACTTCCTGGTTAACACTGCATTCAGCACGCAGAAACTTAACTCGCGTTCTCTGATTGGTTAGCTTCTCAGTCATCCGCCAATAGCGCCCCTTGTATGAAATCAACTGGGCAAACCAACTGAGGAAAACATGTACAGGAAGTAAAAAGACACATTGTCCCAAGTAGAACCCACGAAGCAGCGAAAAAATCCGCTATATATTTAGTTATGCTTTCATATAAAATCTGCATAGAGTGAAGCCGAAAGTCAAAGCTATATAGCGAGGGATTACTGTATAATCTTTTGCTTGTGTCTGAGGAGTGCCATCACCTCTATCTTAAATAATAATCTCTCGAAGCAAATAATAAAAAGATCTAGGTCTAACAGTATTTGATCAGCGTATGCAATAAGCAGCTACTATCTCAGAATCTGCTTTAAAGTCCTATCCAATTATTTTAGAAAATAGTTCAGCTGCGAATTTCACTGGGTTTGGACTTTCTCGACTCCCAGATAGACCTTTCGATTCTAATATTATTCCTTCTGCTTCCATCTTCTAAAGCAGCAAGTCTGTCTCCGAGTTTTTGCATTAGGAGTTGGCAGTTATTTCTCTTTCTTCAGCACTGGCAGCTAGATTTTCGGCTGTTTCAATCCGGTCGTGAATGTCTCCTTGACATCCTCCAGTTGATCAGCAAGTGTGCTCAGTTTAAAGAGGTTTCCTGAATGTGCTCTTCAAATTTACCCAGCATATCTTTAAAACTGCCTCAAAGCAAACACATATGCGTTTCTCCAGGTCTTTATTATCCTGCTGCTGCTCATGTCGCAGCTTCTCATTTCTTTTTCCCTTGCCTTCTCGCTTTTTCTTTATATCTTTCTTTATCTCTTGCATGAGCTCAGCGATCATCACCTTCAGTTCAGACAGATCAATTCTGCAAATCAATTCTATTGCAGCCAGTGTTCCTGGCTCGCGTGGAGTAGTTGAAAGCGGGACTACAAGGCCTTTTCCAGTTTCAGATGATCTTCCAATCGGAGCTTACCAGACCTGCGTCACTCACACTCGCATATCTCGCTCCCCATTTCGCTCTCAGCCGGAGACAATGTAGTGGACCGTGGTCCCGAGGAGTCTGGGGTTTCACCCATCTGATCCAGGTCAGTCTCTGAAGGCTGTATCTTGAGCTTGAGCTTGCCGATCTGAGCTTGGATGTGGCTTTAGTTTTCGTTTCTTCGTTTCTTTCTGAACCCTTTCTTGTTGGCCATGCTTATATATGCTTGCATATACTGTAGTAGCACCCTCAGGCTGGATAAATACAGGATATCTCAGGATAATAAGAAGATAATATGAAAAATAACACCGCTGCTAGCAGAGCTCCCCTTCAGACGTTCATCTCTCACAACGGACGAGACCAAATCCATCACAATATCAAACTGCTCACTTACTTGTCATCTGGATTGCTGAAAACTCACCCTGAAAGCTAAAGCCCAAAATTCTCTGCATGGTATACATTCTTAAGACAGCATTGTAGCCACCATTGAACTTCTCTTCAAAAACATGAGATTCTTTGTGTTTCAATAGCTTGCTGCCATGTATGCCTGTATCCAACAAAACTTTCCAGACAAGATTTACAAAACTATCCTGTGCTACTAGGTTGGTACCATTTCTCTTTTAACCTCCCTGTCATAAGCTGATTTACACTTAAGGGAAGGCAATTACCGTATGTACTCGTGAATAAGTCGGGGCTTGATTTTAATATATAATTTCTGGTATTTTATGTTGGTCATATGTTGATCTATGACATCATAGAGTGCAGTCACATGGACCTTATGGTGGGTTTTAGACACTGTTACTTTTATTTCTATGTTTGGCTTTTCAGTGCTCCTGTTTCCTTTGTTTAAGGCTGTTGCTTTTTACAATATGGTATGTTAATACTTATTTATGAACAAGCTCAAAGAGGTGGGTACCCACATTGCATCTATTATAGTCAGGGAATGAAGAAAACTCTTGTAAGTTTACAAATAGATCTACATGCGTCTTACTTTTGAGTTTAGTGATTGTGCTTGTTGGAAATTGTTGATATGATTTTTGATATTATGACAGGTGTCCAATTCATCTTGTTTGGTGGCTGCTGCAGTTGTGCAAAGACAGCTCGTGGCTCCTTTGTTCAGATTCCTACCTATGTAATGCCAACTGATGCTAGATTGGAGGAGGCAAGAAGATGCAAAAAAAAAAATTAAGTGTCGATTTTATGAACGAGTGTATAAGTCAGGGTCTGATTTTATGATGAATTTTTCGGTTTCAAGACCCAACTTATATGCATGTATATACGGTAGATCCATTGAATTTGCTTTCTTCCTCTAATTTGTCATTGTGACAAAGAAGCCATTCTATTGGACAAGCAGTGTGGAATCAGAAGCTTGGTTTCCCATTTTCTTTGATGGTTCAATGTTACCTTTCCTGGACTGTGATGGATTTTTCTTAATGGTCTTCTTGGCAATGTTTTAAGACTAATGTAAGTCTCGGGGTATTTAAACATGTTAAGCAGTTATATTTTTGCAGGGACTATGAGTTGTTAGGTTCTCTGTTTTGTTTGATATAATATACTGTTTAACCATTCATCATAGTACAGAAATGGAATAGTATCTGTGTCTGTAGCCTGCTGGAATATTTGGAGTCTTGGATAAATCTTAAATGATGAAGTACTCTTGATTAATTTATAGCATAAGGAATTGAGACTACTATCCTCCACAAAACAAGCCTTCTAACAAGAAAACCTGCTCCATCTGGGGAGTAAAAGTTACTTAGCATAATGATTTTGGAGTATTCAGTTGTCAAATTATTATATATACTCTTATTGTTGTTACTTTATTTACATTATATTGTTTATATATTTGGTAACCTATTTGTTAATTGCATTTGGCAGGATACTGTAACTTGTTTTGGTATCAGCTGCCAATATGTGAAAGTTGCATGTTGTTAGGTCAGTATCCAAAATATAAATAAAGAGATGATGTCTCTTTCTGCTATCCAAAATATTCTTAAAGAAAGCAAAAATCTTTTGTGTAGCTAGTATTATGTTTAAGAACTTTATGGAAATATACTTTTAGCATGGCACTTTGACTTTATTTTCATATATGGTATTGGGCTTTGCAGTTTTGGTTTAATTTTGATCTCCTGCTTTTTGACTTCAGAAACTTATTAATCAGCTTTGATTTTATCTTTTTTTATTTTCTGGTGTCACATGTATAAAACTTGCTTATGTTCTGAAACGTGGGTAATTCATTCCTTTGATTTCATCTATACTAATAAAAGGCAAAGTCTTCACTCACTCACCACTCACTCATCACTAATTCTCCAACTTCCCGTGTAGGTAGAAGGCTGAAATTTGGCAGGCTCATTCCTTACAGCTTACTTACAAAAAGCTGAGCAGGTTTCATTTCGAAATTCTACACGTAATGGTCATAACTGGAACCTATTTTTCTCTATTTACTGTAATGGAGTTGAGCTTCGAAAGCCGGGGGCGGAGTTTTGTGTGACATCATCACGCCTCCCACGTAATCACGCGTGAACTGACTGTCAATGGCAGTCAGCTAAAGAAGGGACTCAATAAATATCTATAATCGTAATAAACAAACAAAAAATAGCGTACAGGCCGCGGATTAAATAAAGGAAATGGGTACCTGAACAGTAAAGTAAGTCTCGAATAGCTACACAATAACTATAACAATCATAATAAGCGAACAATAAAACAGTACAGAACCTGAAGCAAGGAGAAAGCGCCTTATATAGCGTTCGCTTTATAAAGCAGCGGAGAAGCTGTGTGAAGGCAGCTACACAAAAAAACAGCAGAGCGCCACACTCTGAATGTATTCCTGGCATCACCGTTATACCCTCTGATCTCCCATTTCAATTCAAATGCCTCAAATTTCCAGTAAGGCTCTGCTTTACGATGACAATAAGTCTCAGGGACAGACCCTACAAAAGGTTGCCATTGATCTGAGGCAACATTGCTTTTCTCCCTGGACAAACTATATGTTGCATTCCTCAAAAGTAATCTCAGTGCAACAGCTTCAATAAGTATTACAACCAGAGTGCTGAACTGACAATGTGGTATACAAACAGATCCCAACAGATAGTTATTGTATATTTTCCTCAGTTTAAAAAGGTTTTCTTTTTCTTCCTTAATAAAACTTAAAAGCAGTTCTTTGTTATTGCGAAGTGCGGGGATTTTTGCTATACACAGTATATATATATATATATATATATATATATATATATATATATATATATATATATATATATATATGTATGTATGCAATGTATGTGTATATATATACTGTATGGATCTGTATATATATGTATATATATATATGTGGATATGTACTTTGTATATATATGTGTGTACATATGTAGATCTGTATATGTATATGTGTCTGTGTGTATATATGTGTGTGTGTATGTAATGTATGTGTATGTGTATATATATGTATACGATTCACAGGCGTATGTATAAAGTATGTGTAGATGTATATGTATATATCTATACTAATAAAGGCAAAGCCTCACTGACTGACTGGGACTCAGTGACTCATCACTAATTCCCTCCAAGCCCCGTGGTAGAAGGCTGAAATTTGGCAGGCTCATTCCTGTAGCCTCTTTACAAAAGTTGGGCAGGTTTCATTTCAAATTCTATCACGATAATGGTCACAACTGGAAGCCATTTTCCATTTACTGTAATGGAGTTGAGCCTCGTGTCGTGGGGGCTGAGATTGTGACATCATCACGCCTCCCACGTAATCACGTGGAACTGACTGTCAATGCAGTGCTTAGAAAACCAGGAAGAGCTCCAAAAGCTACTTGAAGAAAAAACATGTATTATATAATTGAGAAGGCAGCGAAACAATAAGAAGCAACCATATGTGACATATACAACCATATTCATGTGTGGCTACTGGAAACAAAAGCAAGGTGTAAACCCAGTCAATTAAACTTATAGATGAAGCCGCTAAGCTTGGTCATGCCCCACGGCAATGTATAGGATACAAGTTTAATGAGAGGAGATGAGGATATAAATCCAGAGTTTTGACTACCTTTTGTAACTAAGTTAAAATTGCACATGAAGGCCAGCTTATAAATTCCCGAGACCAGGCTTCAGGGGATTGATAGTTACAGAGGTGGGGGAGTCACTTCATCATCTCCCATTCACCCTATTTCGATCTGAGTTTGAGTCTGGCAGCTTAACGATGAAAAGTTATTGAAGCGACTGGTGACGCCACCAGTCATTACCACTCACAGAAAAACTATGTTAATACACACGCTGGGGTCTCTCAGTTTCTCCACACTGAATCCTCCAGGCACTACTTGCTAAAAAATATATTTAATAATCGTGGTTAATGTTATTTTTTTAAAATGCCTTTTCTTAGCACAAGCTGAGAAAGCTCATGCGCCCATATCATGTTAAGAAATCATTTATTTAATCACACTTTGCAACACAAGAAGTGGAATCTCTTTGTCAATGCATGATTTGCACACCATTGGCATTGATCAGCGCCTCGACTATTTTACTCACACCACCTTTGGTTTGAGAAGAAGTCTGAAAAGGCGAAATAACACAGAAAACAGATCACCAATTGAAGCTTTATGACAACCACTCACGGTCAATAATTGTTTTGGTAAAGCCATACCTAGTGTAATCCTCCTTCCGCTTTTATAATTTTCCGCCACTAGCCATGATGAAACAGAACGGGTAAAAAGTAAGAGCGAAGCGAGGGTGATCATTCAGGGTGGCAGGTACACGTCTAATATTCGAATTTGGACATATAGTTTTATTTAGTTGTTAGAAATATTCTTGTTAGAATGAAGCAATCCATCCATCCATTTTCTAACCCGCTGAATCAATACAGGGTCACGGGGGATCCGCTGGAGCCAACCTCAGCCAACACAGGGCACACAGGCAGGAACTAATCCTGCAGGGGTGCCAACCTGATCGCAGACACACACAAACCAATAATTAGGCCAATTAGAATCGCCAATCCACCTAACCTGCATGTTCACTGTCGGAATAAATAAAACAAAACTTGAATATAAGTAAAGTCACTGTTGAGTATATAGTCAAAATTTTTAATAGTTACGCCGGAATATATAAAATCAGTGCTTTATATATTTCTGACGCTGACTTTATATATCTATGTTCACTTTATATTCCAGCAATGACTTTTATACATCCAAGTTTTAATTTTATATATTCCAGCAATTGGACTTATATATATTCAGAAAGTTTTGAATTTTATGTATACTGACGCTTGACTTATATATATCATTCAAGTTTCCTTTGACTTTATATATTCGAATGACTTTTTATATATTCTGTGATTTAATTTATATATTCACAAAATCTAATGTATTTGCTCAATTTTACACCCCATAGTATATGTGTGTGTATATATGCACAATAATATATGTATATATATATATTAGCAACACTATAATAAATGTGACAAACAATTACATTGTCAATCATGTTATGTTATTATTAAAATTTTTCCCTTTTTTTTATTTCTCCAGCTGCAAACGGGGTATTTTGCTATATATAGATATATATATATAGAATATATATATATACAGTAGTATATATATATATATATATATATAATACCTATACTAATAAAAGGCAAAGCCCCACCACCACTCACTCACCACTGACTCATCACTAATTCTCCAACTCCCTGAGGTAGAAGGCTGAAATTTGGGGCCTTTCCCTTCACCCATTACAAAAGTTGGGCAGGTCTCATTTCGAAATTCTACGCCTAATGGTCATAACTGGAAGGTTTTTTTCTCCATTAACTGTAATGGAGTTGAGCTGAAAGGGCGTGGGGGTTTAGTGTGACATCATCCGCCCCCCCGTAATCATGTGAACTGATTGTCACGCAGGCGTAGAAAATCAGGAAGACCTCCAAAAGTCCCAAAGAAAACATGCATTATATAATTGAAAAGGCAGCGAAAACAATAAGAAGCGAGCGGTGACATATACTACCATATTCATGAGTGTTGTGCCTGGAAAGAAAGAAAGGTGAAAACCCCTAAACTTTAAATTAAGTTCATAGACAGGCTACGCTGAGCTTTCATATGCCCACAGGTAATCGCGGATACAAGTTTAATGAGAGGCGGAATATAACGAGTTTGATCACTTTGTAACTAAGTTAAAATTGTAGGTGAAGGGTGTGCAGCAAATTCGAGACTGTGTTTGTGGGGGATTGACAGTTAAGGGGTGGGGAGTCGCCATCATCTCCCCCCATTCATCTAATTTCGGTCTGAGCTGGTCAGCGCTAACTTCGTCTTTAAAAACGTCAGACTGCCATTAAATCCACAGAAAAATCCACAGTTAATACCTCGCATCTCGAGTTTTTCCACACTGAATCCTCCAGGCACACTTACAAAAGGTCACATTTAAAATTTTTTACGATTTTAAATCTTTTCCTTTTTAAGCACAAGCACGCTGAGAAGCCGATGCATTGCTCCATAGCGCGTTAAAAATAATGCATTTTTAAACACACTTTTAAATTTAAAACAGGGGCTTTTTCAATGCATGATTTTTCCCGTAACGATTACATTGATCAGCATCATTCATTTTACCCCCGCACCACCTTAGTTTGAGAAAAGTCCGAAAAAATATGAGGTTAACACAGAAAAACATCCCAATTCAACTTATGAAAAATCGATTTGCCTAATAATTGTTTTGGTAAAAACCATTCCTTATTTTAAATTTTTCCCAATAGCCATGATTTGACGGTAAATAAGTAAGAGCAAAGCGAGGGTGACTTATTTAGGCAGGATATATATGACAGCAACACTTTTTGACAATTCAATCATTTTACATATTAAAATATTTCCTTTTCTTTTCAATACTTTTTAACACACTACTTCCCGTTCAGACAAGGGGATTTTCTATATATATAATTGAATGACCTCCAAAGGCTGAGACTTTTGATATCATGAACGTGTCTGCAAAACTGTGGTCTCCTGCCCAGCAAAAGTCGAGCAGCCAGCCAAATAGCTTGCCGCCTTTGAGACGCCTGCGCTTCTGCCTTAAGTCAAAGTGAGCACTTTTAATTTTTTCATCCCCCCCTGGTTTATAGCCCAGACAAGTAAACAGGGGACCCCTTTTCTACCACGGAAAAATAATATTAAGGCGATTCACACTTTCCTTTGCATGTATAGATTATGAGGTCATCACCTGGATTATGAAGACCGACAGAGTGGAGGACTGACAGTGCCATCACAGCTGATTAATGGCGGGGGCGCTCACCAGTCTACACAAAGACCCACCGACTGCCCCCAAAAGCGATCAAAACGCAGCGAAACATCTCTATACTATATAAAGAAAAGGCAACTTTCCTTTCTTTACACCTTTTTTCCCAAACCAAAGCTTTCTCTCTTAACAGTGCAGAGGACACAAACTAATTTCTTAAATCCCGGTAAGGCACATTACCAGAGGCACAAATTTGAACGTTTAATAGTAAATGTAATTTCTATCCACACCGTTGGTGCGCCTTTCAAAAGGTCTACACAGGAGAGACCAATACATTTTATGCTTTGACTTACCTTTGTTTTACACGTCTTTAAAATGGTTTACCACATGCCACTCCATAAGGTCTCCAAGTACCTTACTTTAAAACTTTAAAGTTTTCCCTGTTTAAAACTTATAGACTATATTATTATTTTCCCTTGCACTCAGTGACCAAAGCATACACACATATAGACATACAAACATACACACAGTTATATATGTTATTATGTTTATTGTATATATATATATATACACACACACACCTATCTAATTTATAATATATAATTATATATATATATATATATATATATATCCCCCATCATTATAATACATACATACATACACACATATATATAATTTGTGTGTGTGTAATGTATTATTGTATATATATGAGTAGATAGGTATGTATATATATATGTGTATATGTAGATATGTATATATAGATATGTAGATAGGAAGATATGAAATGTATTTTGTATATATATATATGTATGTATGTATGTATGTAGGTGTGTGTGTGTGTGTGTGTGTGTGTGTGTGTATATATATATGACAGAAACAACCCAAGCTTTGAGAAAACAGTAAAAGGGGTGTCAGACGGTGGTAATTTTCTGATGAGCTCCCGAAAACAACTTTGACTTGCCGCCAAATACACAAAACAATTACTTTGACAATCATGTTACATTATTTTTAAATGTTTCCTTTTCTTTTCATAATTTCTTAAACACATGACATGCAGAGCTTGGGTATTTTCTATATATATATATATATATATCACAGCACACTCATAACAGGGGACAAAACAATTACATTGGCAATCATTTCGTTATTATTAAAATGTTTCCTTTTCTTTTAATAACTTTTAACACATATTCTCCATTTTAGCTTGGTATTCTCTTAGTATATATATGTATATAGATATGTGTATATGTAGATATGTTTATATGTAAATATGTATATATATATATATGTTTATATGTGTGTGTAGTGTGTATATATATATAAAGCAAACCCCTCATAACAGTGACAAAACAATTACATTGACAATCATGTTACGTTTTTTTTAAAATGTTTCTTTTTTTTTCATAACTTTAACACACTATTTCCCTGTTTTGGTAGTATTTTGCTAGTCAATTTAAAAAACACAAATGTGATGTGAAAATTGGCTTAACATTGGGGCAGATTTTCACCATTTTCAGTCCTTCCATTTTTTTGATGTTGGAATTTTAGTGACACTGTGGCATGAAATAAAGGAACAGAAAACCTCATTTAGTTATGCATTTCAGTGTCACCTTCGTGTTCTTAAATTGTATCAATATGGCTGTCTACAGTGTTGATGTAATGACAAATGAATATGCTTAATGTTAATTGACTTAGTGTGTAGACTATTTTGTCATAAAAAGACAGTGCTGTATGGTATGTGGTAGAGCATAACTAACTATAACTGGCAATGGCATTGTTGTTTTGGCTCATGATAATGAATGGCTTATAAATTGAGTTAGCTTCCTAGAGCTGTCATCTTGGAGTTATGTGGAATTGAGGCCCACGTTAAAGAGACCTCCATAATAAATCCGGATTCCTGTTCCTCTACAAGTTTTAACATCTATTGGGTATTAGAGTATTTGGAAATAGCCACTTTTTTTGTGAATGACTGACGGGTCAGAATTTTTACCATCATTACTGGGGCTGTGTCATGCTGTCTATAGGATGGTAAAAATTTAAAATTTGCCAAGATACATCTGCTTCCTTAAAGCCAGGTCAAACAGCTAGGGAATCAAAAGGCAATTTGCACGTTTTGATTTTCCTAATGAAATTGATGCAATTTTGCACAATGTTACGATAAAGACACAATCACAGAATGAATTGGTTTCGTAAACAGAAAGTACTTTATAATTAATATAAAACTAATATGTGGTGCTCAAATGTGTCTTGACTAATTTTGTTGCAAGGTGGCTAGGCGCTAAAAATTCTTTCTTTATTTTATCAAATAGTGTATTAAGCAGATTTAGTGTCATGCTGTTTGTGATGGCTAGCTTTTGGAAAATGACCCCAATTTACAGGATTGCAATAAGTTTAGTACTTTCCCGAACAACTTGCATAATCTTTTTTTTCAGGCAATAGTCACATGAACAGGAAGCCATGGACACCACAAATGAAGCCTAAAATACAAGTGATGTGATTATTAGAAACTTTTTAAACATAGCCTAAAATGTGTAAGTGCGAAAATAAATTTTAATCAGGCACAATGCCACTTATCAGTGAGGGTCTAGGTTTTTGTTCCAACCTCTCCTCTCTTCTTATCTCATGTATCCTTTAAAGGACAACTTTTGTATTTTTCAAATGAAAGTTCACAATCATGTTTTTTTTTGCCACATGGAACTTACAAGTAAAGCATATTTTATATTTTTTAAGAAATAACTAGCCTTTCTTACAATTTTTAAGGGAGATTATAGGTACCGAGATCCCATTCAAAGGACCAATAAAATGTAAATAAAGTGCTTGCATTGACTTTCTGATGTGAATCCACACCTGAATAGTGCTATGAAGATGAGCATCAAAGTAGAGCGCAAGCTGGACTCCTTTAAAAATGGCTGAATCTCAAAAAATTCACCTTTCTGATAATGTAAAAACCAATGGGTGTCTTCAACCAAAATGATCAGAAGGAGCCGAGGTTTATTAATGCCCCATCAACCAACCCGAGGGGTTCATCCTTTAACTGGAAACAAGGAGTCAAAGTTACTCCTATTTCCAGAGGTTGCTGATCACAAATGGTAACATTTTTGGTATATTAGAGCTGCCAGGTAAGAAAAAGAGGAAGGCCAAAGAGGAGGTTTATGGATGTGGGGGAGACAGGACATGCATGTGATGGGTGTAACAGAACAAGATGCAGAGGAAAAAAAATATGGAAAAGTTGCTCCACTGTGGCAACCGCAGGCCCAAAAAAAGAAGAATTCTCTGCCATTTGTCCTAGCTTTTAAGAGCCACTTCAGAAGGATAAAATTACAGTTTTAAATATAAGCAGGCAGGGTATCGTTTTGGACTGTTTCAATTTCAGTGATTAAATATATGATATTGTTTTTGAATTTTGATGCTTTCCTAGGGATCTTGCCATCTGTGGACATCTATACCACTTGGTGCCACTGTTATAGAGCCAGACCGCTCTCCCATGTGGAAAAGTCATCCAGATAAGGGAGCATTGGATTAATGGATGGAAAATTTCTCTCATCAGTTGGATGGCCAGCAAAGACTACTATAGAAACCCCAAGAGTGGGGGCAGACAGCTAGTTGCCCAAAGCCCTCAGAACTGTGACTTTATTTTGATTTTTTTCTTTTTACGATTTTAATTTCCCCATTATCAACTGGCCATAGTTCATCAATTAAATAATGCTAAACATATAGTTCTCAGCCCACTTGCATAGCACTACAACAGGATAATTTATAAAACAAAAGAACAATGAAAAAAAGGGTGTATTCTTGTTTAGATCAAACTCAATAGTCTCCCAGAAATGTGCAACTTTTTTTTTTTAGCAAAGTAAAGAGGTTGCATAGTATGTAGTTTTGCTTCCAGAGATCTAAGGTATATATTAAATTAGTGCCTTTGTAATTCACTTTAAAGCGGGTTTCACTTTAATAATTTGTAGCCCATTAAACAAAGGTCAAGACCCTCTCTTTTCATGGTACTGAAAGAAATGCAGGAACTACTGCTGTCAAGTCAAGAGATACAATTTTAAATAGACACATTATTAATTCCATAAATCTTGTAAATTATTCTACCCTGTGGAGATTATTGTTATAGGAAGAATACCAAGTGTTTTTTTTTTCAAACTAAAATACCAAAGAAAGGGAAGGTGAATGTTTAGTTCTTGTAATTGTTCAACCTATTGACTAGAATGGCTTAAGATTTATTGATGATATGTCACCAGCATACAGAAACTACAGTTAATTCTAACTACTGAGATTGGTTTTCTTTTTATCTGAATTCTGTTAATGTATCATAAATTATGTCAATAAGAGCTGCAACATCCATCTAACAAAATATGTTTTCCCTTACTGCCAATTGAGAAGAGCACAACACAAGAATCAACTGCTAATGCCATTCCTTTGCTGGGCACTAAGATACAAAACAACTCCCCCACTCATCTATTAATAAAATATTAGCATTTAGGAAGAAACCAGATCCCCAGAACAAGCCACAAAATTCAGAAGAACATTTAAAATCCACAAAGGGTTTGACAAGGCAATTACTTGAAAACTCACCATCGGCAGTTAACAAAATTACATATTTGTACCTTTTTATATCAATGTTGCGAAAGGGTTTTGAACAGTTTCTCTCTTTGTTAACCAAACTTTTGACAAATTGTACCTAGCAAAGGGGAACTCATTCATTAGGGTTTTCTAAATAAAGCACTTTAGGAAAACCCTTTATTTACAATATAAAAGGTGTGCCAAGCTGGAAATGCCTTTGATGCCAATGAATGTTATATGCACACTTCCAAGGTAATATCACAAGGGATCAGGGTTGATGCATTAGAAAACAAAGAAAAAAACTTCTAATGAACAATTTGAAGAAACTTATTATAAAAAACCTGAGCTGATGCTATAACAACAGTTTTGTGCCAGTCCCAAAGCAGTGATAATTGTCTATAATCAAATTCATGACAGTCCATTTTAAATTGACTGTTAACCTAAATATATGAGCAACACTTTAGTTTTAGGTACTGCAAACGCATCTATTACTCATTTTTTATTATGTACAAGACCTTAACAAACACTTATTTTTGGGGCTTCATAACACTTACAAAGCTTCAGTAAAAATGTTTCTTCATTTCTGCAATGGGACTGACTAAAAACTTTACTTTGAGTGGTCTGAGGTGGCTTTAATGAGACACATTTCTCTTGATGTACATATTTTGTATAAGATCTGTGACCCTTCATATTAAGTCATTTTACCATCATGTCAATGTGATACAATGCACAGAGATGAACAAACTACATACTGATGTTTTATAAGTTTTATGAAGACCAAAATAAGCCTTTGTTAAAGTCTTGTTACATAAGAGTAAACAAAAGTAGATTCAATTTGCAGTACCAAACTAAAGTGTTACCAATTCATGTTGTTGGGATGTAGGCAGAAATAATGTACTAATGTAGACAGGGAAAAAAATCCACATAGTAAGAGACAAGTCTAAGTTTTAAAGTCCATCAGTGAAGTTACCATTGTCCCCTCCTGAACCCACCCACATTACTAAAAACTTCAATTAGAATGACAAGATATGCTAAACTGGCCCAGTATGGATGTGGAAATGCGTTTTTAGAACTGCTGGTAGACAACTTTCATCAGGGGCATTAACACTAGAATTACCAGATGCAAATAAAAATGTATGTTTTTCTTGTATGACATTAACAATAGGCACACTACTCAAAACAGTAAATTTAGAGGCAGTTAGAATCAAACCGGTGGCTTCTTGATTACAAGTCAGTAGTTCTTACCATTGCACCACAGAAGCTGTGGATATACTTGCCCCATTTGTGAAAATGTTTATTTGATATTTTACTTCAGGCTTCAACATTATATGGTTCATGTCTACATTTTGTCATTTATTACTAAAACATGAAAACGTTTTTGTTTTAACAATGTGTTTACATAGATTGTTGTGAACACGGGAAAACACATGAAATGTAAATTATCGAGTTCACCTCTGTTATAGTACATCTTTATTTGAAAACAGCAGTGTCAGATCGATTGGAATGTGAATGAGAGAATAAAACTGAGGGCCACAGTGGGCAGTGGTAGTGCTTGTCCGTGGTTAGGAGACCCGGGTTGCTCTCGGTCCTCCCTGCATGAAGTTAGCATGTTCTCCCGTGTCTGTGGGTTTCCTCCGGGCGCCACGGTTTCCCCCCACATTCCAAAAGACATGCAGGTTAGGTGGATTGGCGATTCTAAATTGGGCCCCTAGTGTATTGGGTGTCTGGGTGTGTTTATGTGTGTCCTCGGTGGGTGGCACCCTGCCTGGGATTTCCTGCCTTGTGCCCTGTGTTGGCTGGGATTGGCTCCATGAGTGACCCTGTGTTCGGATTCAGCGGGTTGGAGAATGGATGGAATAAAACTAAATAAAAAATTAAAACCGCTAACCCTTTACAAGTACCATACTTTTTACACCTGCTTTTTACAGACTCAAATTAAATGTATGTTTTATTGTATATAGTAAAAAGAGCAGCTCACTACAAAAAACATTTATTTCCTGACGTGGCAAGGCTCAAACCCCAACCTGTTGATTTTGAGTCAGTATTTTTTACAGCTTTACTACCGAAGCAGTTGTGACAACAAAGTACACTAACCTGATTTTTTTTTCCTCCATACCTTTGAATAAAAGCACTTTTTTTTGTTATAATTGTACCTTTTGTGAAAGTGCTTATTTGATATTTGGACTTCACACATTATACACTTTATGTCAAAATGTTGTCATTAGTACTAAAACATGAAAACGTTTCTCTTTAGGTATGTGTTCAACATTTCTGTCATGCTACTTTACATAGATCTTTGTAGACACGAACAGACATAAAAATGCATGTGTTCCAAATAACAATATATTATTTACACCATACAGCTCCTGGTACCTCACTCCTAGATAAACAAGGCTTGAGCTGGGAGAGCTTTTGCCCTTTCTGGCGGTGGGAGGATGGATTTAGGTTTGCTTATCGACATATTTTCAAATTAAAAAGATGCTGACGGACAGGTGTGAAATGGATTTAAGGTCAGGGTTTAGGTTTTTTCAGGTGTTGGTAATTGTCATGGTCACACAAAACAAAAAGAAATAACTGATTGTATCTGAAATGTTGCAAGTCACCTTGGATAAATACATCACAAGTAAGTTATTAATAATAATTTTTAATGCTTGCTGCCTAAGTTTATGTATGTGTATATATTTTTGCCCTGTAATGGGGGGGGATTGAACCAGCAGGTTAAAGTTTATAAGATCCAGTGCTTTAGTCACTTCACCACACTACTTACCTTGTAAACCAACCATGAAATAAAAAGAAATTAGCATTGTCTGTAGTATTTGTTATGTTCCTTTCTTTACTTAGCTAGGTCGATGTGTGCTATGAACTGTCTTCTGTCATACAGAGTTTACCATTGTCTAGGAATAATTAACATTTTGGACGCAAACTTCTTACTCTCAGAAGGCAATGCACCCCTCAAGCTTGTTCATCTTTTTGACAAACTCACCCCACATCTCTCTTTTTGCATTCTGGGGGATCCTCTGGTGTCAACGTTTAAATGTAGGCTGTAGACATAAACTTTTTTAACTTTCAACAATAGTCTATCATATTTTCTCTTTGTTCCATGGTGCCTGTTGTTTTTCCACATATTTTATCTATTAAAAGGGGGATGAAATTTATAGTTTAATACCAATCCTGCTAAAATATTTTTTAGG